>NC_056563.1:4924538-4956834 GCF_013358625.1 Macadamia integrifolia | reverse complement strand
TCTTGCGAAGAAGGCCTCAAAGTCGGGATTTTCTGATACCTTGGTATCATTGCCGGGTCATATTCAGGTTGATTTAGAGAATGATGCAATGGATAGGCACAAATTCAGATTTTTCTAGGGCGCTGCTTACACTCTCTGCTAATGGCCATGTCGAAGGTGGAGTTAGCAAGTTACTTTAGCAGTTTCAGCCTTGTCCGTGCTCCTTTTTGATGTATTTTTTGCTTTTTTCTTCATAATAAAATTATCTCAAAAAAAAAAAAAAAAAAAACTAGAAAATCATGAATGTCCATATGACAAGCAATATTGGTCCAACCCAAATCAGTAGGGAAGCTCAACGGTAGGCTACTAGCCAATAGGGTCTAGCTTTTTGCTCACAAGTGGTGTTTCTATCCTTCTCCCCAAAAAATATTATAATAACTCATTATATAGTTAAGTCATTTCCTAAAGAATGGGCATTCAAAAAAAAAAAATTCCTATAGAATGGGGGAGAGGGATAGGTATGCTAGCGGGTTACCCTAGAATCTTATGTGCTAGCAGGATTTTAGCCGTAGGATTTTGTCAGTATGAACAAAACCGTTGGATCGAAGGAAAACATCCAAACCTCATTTCACCACTGCTACACCCTTTCTCTTCCCTCTTTTTATCTCCCCACTCCCTGCAACTAACTGGTGACGTTGCTCAACCAGAGTTTTGAATTCAGAGAATTTAATCTCTCCCTTTTCTCCTCCACTGGTTAGCCCCTCCTAGAACCTCTTCGCCTCTATCCCCCTACGTCAACACCGCTTTGCTAACGGACTAGATTATTGATGTTCCTTAGCTTCGAGATTCAACATTTTTTTAGGAATTTTCTGTGGAATAAAATGATCGAGCTGGATTATTTCTTGTTTTTAAGGATTTTATTGATGTTCCTTAGCTTCAAGATTCAAGATGTTCTACTTCTAGTCTTGATCTAAGACTGCATTTTTTCTTATTTTGGATTCTTTAAAGGGAAAAACCTTTCAAGATTTCAGATTTTCTCCCTTTCTTTGTTTTCTAACTCGATTGGAGTTCCAACGCAACTCTCAAATTTGTATCTTCTACACTAATATAGATATGTGGCAAGCGTGGGGCATATGTAGAGGCAGGACGAGAGAGAGAGAGAGAGAGAGAGAGAGAGAGAGAGAGAGAGAGAGAGAGAGAGAGAGAGAGAGAGAGAGAGAGAGAGAGAGAGAGGCAGCGGGAATCGATGAATTTGTGGAAGGGAGGGGGAGCCGGAGGAGACGGAGTGGAAGGGGAAAGGTAGGAGGACTGTGGATCGGCAGTGTTGGTCAACTTATGTAAGACAATGTTTACAAATGGATGAGATCCTTTCTCTTTCATCTAACGGCTTACAGATGCTAGTATACTTTATGCTTGAATAACCCATGAGCATGTCCAGCCTTTTCCCTATAGAATATTAGATATTTGTCAATATAACCTCAAAATTTCAGTACAATTAAATTATGTTCCCAAAAACCATGTCTGTTAGATTAGAAATAAGAATTATGTAAAAAGAGAAATTTCAAGAAAAATCTAAACTTTTGGTACTAAAGCGTTATGAAAAAATTTTCTTTTAACAAGATTTTCAACTGAAATAGATTAGTATCAATTTCTGGCCAGTGCAAGTTGGTTGGACCAATCAAGGCTGAACCCTTATCGATTAGGGATTATATGAAACTGTTAAAATCGGACTAATCAAAACATAAATCAAATCAAACCCAAAATTGAAAAAAAAGAAGAGAAAAATCGATAGAAAAACCAGTATTTTCAGTATTGGACTAATGACAGCCCCATAAGAAAATGCAAAACAAATTCAAAACTTCTCATAATGGTTTGATTTTTCTTAATTTGACTAATTACCCTCCTAAAACTGAATCCACCTAATCAAAATGGACCAAACCGAGGAATTGACGCCCTCTGTAATAGATGTTCCCTAATGAACCCTAATTATTTGCGATCTAGAATTCCAACCAAAAAAACTAAAAAATTAAAAGAAAGAAAACCATCACAATGCCAATGTGTAGATTCTTATGTATACCCTATCACATCCCATTTGAGGACCTCATTCCCTTTTTCCTCATTATTGCCAATCTCTATTGGACTATTTGTCACTCTCCATCCCTTGGTGCAAACTAGTGCACCCTTGCATCGAAGCAAATCCTTCCTTCAAAATTAAAATATCAAGTTGAGTGAACCATAGTGTGGAGGTGACCCATCGAATTGATAATATAGAGGGTACATATTTGGATTTTCCAGAGGAAGCGTCAAAGTTGAATGATGGCGGTGGTCCTAATGTCTTTAGAAACTTGACCCATCCAGTCATGAGTTCTACGGAAGAGTCGTCACATTAAAAGGGCCCCGTACTATTTTCTCTCCTGTGATTTGGCTACTTAACTCCTTCATAGCATCTTTTCTCAATTGCAAAAGCTTTACTTTCTGTATTACATGTATTGTGCTATCAGGGTTTGTCCGGCTTGATTTAGGAATTTCTCTTCGTTTCTTTCGGTCTGCCCAAAGAAAGTTGTAATGGCTTTCTTTCACCGTATTTTCATGTCCTTTTCTCCTTATTATATACAAATTACCTATTAAAAAATTCTCCCGGGAATAGACTTAATTCCTTGTTTATGTACTACTTCGTGCCACCCGTGACTTCACTAAGAATTCGTCATTAGGTGATATCAAAATCTTCTTCTTTCTATTATAAATATCAAACCAAGGCCTCATTCACAAACACAAGCCCTAAACCAAACACTTCAGTATTGGCCTTTCCTTTGTTTTCCCTTCCAATTCCTCAAATACTCAACATCAGAATCATCCATGGAGTTGGAAGCTCCATGGTTCATCTACGCTGCAGCATGGCTGGTGGCACTAGCAGTACTCATACAATGCAGCTCTGGTTTGGCTGCTAACCAGTAGTGATTGGTTCATCTGTGGAGATGGCAAAGCTGTCCCTAAAGATCCATGACCTCAACTTTGCTTCCGACCAAAGATGGCCGCCCGAAAACACACCACCTACAACCACTCCGACGTCACCTGGTCTCCTTACGGACTCTACTGGGCACAAGCCTGTAATTAAGATGTGTCTCGTGGAGCTCTTCAGCGCCAAGCGTTTAGAGTCTTGCGAGTTCATTCGAGTGGAGGAGATGCAGGCTCTTCTGAAGGGATTGTACCAGTCATTAGGCAAGGATGTCAATCGGTTTGGTTTCTATTGTTTTTTGGTTTGTTCAAGATAAAAATATAAAAAACAAAATCAAACCAAACCAAGAATAGGAACATATTTTGTATAGCCAAAATCAAATCGACTTTGTTCAATTCGTTTTGATTTTTATTCAGTTCCTTGTTGAGTTTTAATTTGGTTTCATATTAAGTTTATTGGGAAAAAAAAAATACTACCCAATAGTGTTGGTATGCCCAGACACATGAAAAGGTGGAATTAGGCTTTGAAAAGATGCTCATACCCCAGCTCCATTTTCCCTTGGGTTTGGGTGTACATAATACTATCAAGTAACAACATTCTCAATTATTCCCACAGTTGTATTCTATTTTAAGTGTTTGGGTCAACATTTTATATCTTAACGAATAAAAAATTCTTATTTATTAGGATCATAATTCACCAATTTGTTTTTTAAATATTAAAATAAAATAAAATTTATCATTCCATTTTATTTTATTTTATTTTTTTTGGGTGCCTCCTACTAAGGCCCCATAAGCCTCTAGAGGGCTAGGGAATATCATCGAAGTCCACAAAGGCCAAGGAGAAACAGGGTCTACCTGTAAGCAGGTCAAAGCCTGGTAGTAAAATTCAAGAGAATCCGGACCTCGACCTCCGGGAGCGGATCAAGTCCTTGTACAAGAATGATGGAGTCCACTCAGAATGAAAACCAATTAAAAGAAGAAAAAGATTAAGTGGAGTTCATGTGTAAATCAAACACCATACGAAAATGATTCTCGTACGAAGACTTGATCTGCACTCTCGACCTCCAACTCTTAGGACCCATCATCCACCAACTATTTTACCTCGTTCCTTATTAGGTTCAAAAATATGTAATTTGCTTCAGCTCAACAGTTTTAATCATGAAATCAAAGTCGAACTGGTTTATTTGCCCTGATTTGATTCAGTGTTAAACCGCGGTTTCAATTTTTGTTTTCTCTTCTAAATTAACACCCTTATCATCAGGTCCAGTTGTAAACATGAAGGATCACTTGTCAGACGTACATAAGCCTGAACGTGATAAGCCGGATGGTGTTGGGGAAGAAGTAATTGGTTGATTAGTCGATGGAGGAGTTCAAGAAGATGTTGGACGAGTTGTTCCTGCTAAACGGTGTGATGAACATAGGGAATTGGATACCTTGGATCGATTTCATGGACCTGCAAGGGTACGTGGAGAGGATGAGAGTTTCGAAAAAGAAGTTTGATTTGGTTTCTGGAGCATGTGATTGATGAGAATAAGGAGAGGAGGGAGAGAGAGGGTGTGGAAGATTTTGTACGTTAAGGATATGGTTGATGTGCTCTCCCAATAAATAAATAGTAGCACAAGCCACAAAAGTAGGGGTTTCAATCAATCGTTTTGGTTTGATCTAGTTTTATTGGTTTTTTGGTGTGAGAAGAAGTGAATACAAAATCATATCAATAAAGGAAGATTTAATTTTGATTCGGATTTGATTTCTTATATCAGGTTGATAATGGATCCGATCTGATCTGGGTTCGGTTTACTATGAGAAGATTAAACCATGTTTTTTTATGATTTTTGGATTGATATAGATTGTATATTGGGTTGGGTACATTTTCGGTCCAATTCTCATTGTTTGGTTTAGTTTTGGTGCGATCTGATTTTCAGTTGGATTTTTTTTTGCTAAGAATCAGCAAATGTATTGTATTAATAAAGAATCTGAACTATAAAAGAGATTACAAATGAAAACCATTGAGTTACTCTTCCACCTTCGGCATTGCCATCAGCAGAAGAGAAACCCAATCCGAACTCAATCCTTTTTTTTTTTTTTTTATATTAATGGAATGAATTCAATCCAATAAGCTTTTGTTAGGGTGGAAATTGGTATTAAGGATGAACACCTGAATGGGCCTCACTTTCAGGCCTATCTGGATAGGCCCACATACTACACTTGGGTGCCCATCTCGCCTTCTCCTTTCACCGGATTCAATTAATTGTGTTTTAATTTGCTAATGGTTATTGATTGGCCCTCCTCCACTTGCAGGAACTTAAAGCAGGAGGCATTGAGAGATCAGCAGTGACTGTAGAATGGGCCATTGCAGAGCTCTTGAAAAAACCAAAGTTCTTCAAAAAAGCTTCAGAAGAGCTAGATAGGGTAATTGGGAGAGAGAGAGAGAGATGGGTAGATGAGAAAGACATCTCCCACCTCCCTTACATCAAAGCCATTGTGAAGGAGACCATGAGGGTGCACCCTGTGGCACCAATGCTAATGACTTGGCTAGCTAGAGATGATCGTGAAGTCATCAGCTACAGTATCCTGGCAGGGACTTAAGTATTCATCAACACATGGATTATAGGAAGATAATGATGGAATTTGTAATGTCATAATTCCTAAATTATATTAAGGATCTTACCATTACATCATGAACCGTTTCAATACAAGAGGGGGAAACAACTTACCGTTCACCGTCGATGACGTGTTGTTTCCAGCAAAGCTTGACGCAGCCATTGATGTCATCCCTGCATGAATGAATAACCTTCTTCTTCAATGGAGGTGAGTTTCTCTTCTTAGTATTTTCTCAATGCATTTCTCTAATGGGTGAGATTAGTACGTTACCATACAAGGGGGACCTAGTTTCCTTTAATAACATAATACCCATCTCCCATTAAGGTAGACCAATCAATTAAAAAGAAATCTTCCCTATTTGCAACCAAATTAATATGGTAGGTATACTTAATAGAATCCAAGATAATTGGAAATCAAATCAAATATTGAGTTTCCATAACAAAACCCAATCAATGGTCTATTGGAACAAATAAGGAAATTTAAATCATACAATCTCCCACTTGGACTATTTGACCAATGCACAGCAACCCAAGTTTTATTTTTGAAAAAACAAGTTAAAAGATTTGTTTGTTAAAAACAATAATTCTTAGATTCCAATAATTTTAGAAAACAACTCAATGTGACCACTTTAACAAAACATCCCATCCTTGGTTGCATTCAATAATACTTTGAATGAATGAAACTATTGATAAGAACTATGGCACATATCATTTATCAATTGATATACTCCCTTCCATAATCACAGTATCAATAATCCCAATCAAACTGGTTCTTAAATAGGGAGAAAAATAATAAATGGTTCAAACAATAATATCTCATTCATATCGCATTAATTATATACACAAAGATAGAAATGAGAAATGGTCAGGAACATCCATAAATATGATCATAGCAAATAATAGAGGGTTTCTATAATAAAACGTGACCAATACATTAAACTCTAGTAAGACCCATATCAGATACAAGATCTACAAAGAGCTTAGGTGCCATTGCCTTGATCAACGAATCTGCAATCATTAAACTTGTCTTTATATGAGATACAGACATATAATATATGTATCTCATAAATGGTCAAAACAATAATATCTCATGCATATCACATTAATTGTATACACAAAGATAGAAATGAGAAATGGTCAGAAACATCCATAAATATGATCATAACAAATAATAGAGGGTGTCCATAATAAAACGTGACCAATACATCAAACTCTAGTAAGACCCATATCAGATACAAGATCTACAAAGGGCTTAGGCGCCATTGCCTTGATCAACGAATCTATAATCATTAGACTTGTCTTTATATGAGATACAAACACCTTCTATTCCTGAACAACTTCCTTCACAAAGTGTACCTCCCTCCAATATGCTTAGCGCTGCTAGAACTCTTGTCATTCTTGGAGTAATATACAATGGTGACACTGTCATAGTAAAGTCTCAGCGACTTCATGATGTAGTCGACAACCTGAAGCCCAGAGATATAATTCTGTAACCAAATCGTCATTGATGTGGCCTCAAAGTATGTCATGAATTCCGCTTCCACAGTAAAAGTGGAGACACAAGTTGTTTCTAGGACTTCTAATAAATTGTCCCACTAGCAAGTAGAAATACATAACCAGATGTACATCTTTTTTTTATCGAGGCAATCAAAAAAATTAGAGTCTGAATAACTGATCACTTCCAACTAATCAGTTGCCCTGTAAGTAAGCATGTAGTCTTCCGTTCCCTACAAATAATGCATCACCTTCTTGGCAGCCACCCAATGATCCATACCAAAATTACTAACGTATCTGCCTAACATCCCAACTGCTAAGCTTATATCTGGACGAGTACAAGTCATGGCATACATAAGACTTCCCACAAATGAAGAATAAGGAATGTCTTTCATCCGCTCTCGCTCCAGATCATTCTGTGGACATTAGCTCAAACTAAATTTATCAACCTTAATCATGATAGCAACACTAGGTCTGCAAGTCTTCATACCATATCTCTTAAAAACTTTATCAATGTAGGCTCTGTGTGATAGCCCAAGCAGCCGGCAAGATCTATCTCAAAATATCTCGATGCCGATAACAAAAGATACCATGCCCATATCCTTCATTTCAAAGTTCTCAAAGAGGAATGTTTTCGTATCCTTTAACAAACCAAGATCATTGTTGGCAAGCACAATAACATCCCAACTGCTAAACTTATATCTGGACGAGTACAAGTCATGGCATACATAAGACTTTCCACAAATGAAAAATAAGGAATGTCTTTCATCCGTTCTCGCTCCAGATCATTCTGCGGACATTAGCTCAAACTAAATTTATCAACCTTAATCACAACAGCAACACTAGGTCTGCAAGTCTTCATACCATATCTCTCAAGA
Source organism: Macadamia integrifolia (assembly GCF_013358625.1). Classification (NCBI taxonomy): domain Eukaryota; kingdom Viridiplantae; phylum Streptophyta; class Magnoliopsida; order Proteales; family Proteaceae; genus Macadamia; species Macadamia integrifolia. The sequence goes on along the minus strand of NC_056563.1, from coordinate 4,948,928 downwards.
ACTTATCAATGTAGGTTCTCTGTGATAGCCCAAGCAACCGGCAAGATCTATCTCGGAATATCTCGATGCCGGTAACAAAAGATGCCAAGCCCATATCTTTCATTTCAAAGTTCTCAAAGAGGAATGTTTTTGTATCCTTTAACAAACCAATATCATTGTTGGCAAACATAATATCATCCACATACAAGACCAGGAATATAAACTTGCTCCCACTAAGTTTCAGATATATATACTTGTCAAAAGTATTCTCTACAAATCCGAAAGATACAATGATGTAGTTGAACTTTAAATACCACTGTTTAGAAGCTTTTTTAAGTCTATGGATTGATTTCTTTAATTTGCACACCAGACTTTGCTTTCGTTGTACACTAAATCCTTTTGGTTGATTCGTGTTGGCTTCTTCCTCTAAATCCCATTTCAAGAATGAAGTCTTCACATCCATCTAGTGAAACTCCAGGTCATAATGAGGCACAAATGCTAAAATGATCCTAAGTGATTCATTCTTAGAAACGGGAGAGAAGGTCTTATGGTAGTCATTGCCTTCCTTCTGAGTAAAACCTTTCGTGACTAATCTGGATTTATGCCGTTCAACTTTACCCTTCGAGTCATGCTCGGTCTTAAATACCCATCTACAACCAATTGCTTTCAATCTCGAAGGTAGTTCAACGAGCTCCTAGACTTTATTGTCACTTATAGATTTCATCTCGTCTTTTATGGCATTTACCCATTTATTAGAATCATTATCATTCACAGCTTGTGAAAAATTTAAGAGGCCATCCTTGATTCCCGTATCAAACTTAGACTCTTGGAGATACACTATATAGTCATCCAAAATAGCAGACCTTCTCACTCTTTGAGATCTACCTTGTACTTTTGGTTGAGGTGGAGGTAAATCCACAGTGTTCTCAGTGACAACGTCCTCATAGAATGGTACATCCTCTATAGTTTGTTGTTCCATAAAATCATTACCAATGGCAATTTATGGAATATCATCATGATGTACAGGAGTTGGAAGTATAAACTGGAGCTCCTCAAATACCACATTACGTGGTTCAACACTCCCATTAATATCGCAACCCTCTAGGAATATAGCAGTTGAAGTTTCCACAAACCTAGCACTATGCTTAGGTGCATAGAACCTAAATCCCTTTGACCATTGGCAGTATTCAATAAAGTAACAAATAATGGTCCTAGAGTCGAGTTTCTTTTCATGTGGATTATACAGTCTGGCTTCAGCTGGACAGCCCCATACGTGTAAGTGTCTCAAACTGGGTATATTTTCCGTCCATAACTCATAAGGAGTTTTAGGAACTGACTTACTAGGAAACCGATTCAAGATATACACAGTTGTTTTCAAAGCTTCATCCCACATAAACTCAGACAGTGATGAGTTGCTTATCATACTACGAATCATATCCTTATACGTACAATTATGCTTTTCTGCAACTCCATTTTGTTCAAGTGTACTAAGAAGTGTATACTGGGGAATGATACCCTTCGATTTGAGGAAACGGGTAAATGGTCCCTCAACTTGTCTTAGGTCTGTATGTCTATCGTAATACTCAACCCCTCTATCAGATCTCACAGTATTGATCTTTCTGTCCAGCTTTCAGACTTTTCATTCAACTAGTAGACATAACAATACCGTGAGTAATCATCAATAAAGATGATGGAATATGTCTCACCAAAAATGCAGGTATCAAATGGTCTACAAATATCTATATGAATTAATCCTAATAGTGCATCACTCCTTGTGGCATCAATTTTATTTGTCCTATGTTGCTTACCTTTTATGCAATCTATACAAATACCAAAGTCAGTGAAGTCTAGATTAGGCAATACACCTTCCTTTACTAACTTCTCCATCCTAAGTCGAGAAATATGACCTAGACGTTTGCGACAAGGTTGAGGAAACATTATTGTTAGATTTACGTTTAGTTCCAATATTCACATGTAGAGTAAGCAAAGAATTTTTAAAATCAGAATCCAAATTAAATCTATAAAGATCATCACATAAATATTCAGTAAATATTAGATTATTGTCTTTATAAACTTTAAAAACATTATTCCCAAACATAAACAACCCTCAGAATCAAATTTTGATAAAGAAACAATATTTCTAGAAGTAGAGGGGATATAGAGAGTGTCCAATAAGTCCAGCTGGTATCTCGCATCCATTATGAGTCTGCAAGTGCCGATTGCTCGAACTTCAGACTCCATCCAGTTCCCCATGTAAACGAAACTCTCACTGGGACTTGGGCTTCGAGTTGAAAGAAATCCCCTTCTTTTCGAACCAAGTTCGACGTTTCTAATAGTCCTTACGAAGATGTCCCTCCTCATAGAAGAAACATTTTACTTTGCCAGAATTTTGGTTGTCAGTACGTGTATTGGATGTCTTCTTCTTTGGCGCAACTTTAAAGTTCTTTCCCTTCTTACGTTTATGTGGCCTGCACGAGACTTGTCTACGGTAGAAAATCACTTTTAAATAGACGCTAGATATGTCTTTATATCATTAGAATCAAGAATCGATCGTTTGATAACCTTTCCAATTGTTTTCTTGATAAACAAAAGGCACAACTGGTTTGATCTAGTCCACTTCTTATGAAGACTATTCTCATCTGCAATACTCTTATCAATGAGATCAGTTGGCTTCTTAATGCACAAATAGTAATCATGATTGACAGCAATCAGATAGTATATTAGCTCCTCATGGCAATCCAAGAAGTTTGAGCCAGTAAGGATAGGGAAGGAATTAGGGATAGCCATAGGTGATGGTCCTTCTGAAAGAAAACAGAAATACATGTTTACATATCAAGAATGCTTTGAGTTTTAATAATACTAGAATTGTAATTCTAGAAAGAGAAACCTATTACATCAGTACAATCTATCATTCGGGATCAAGAAAGTAATATGCTATTGATTCACTCAACAAGTGTTGGAAGTTATCTTTAGGACTAGAAATCTATCCAGAAAATTAAACAAAGATGTGTGCCTTTGAAGAGTCTCATCTCAACCCAACTATTAGACTAATGATTTATCATAATGTCCTATAATTTATCTTTAATTTGATATTATTATAATTATGTTTAGGATTAACAATTGTGACCATCACAATCATGATGAAACATGTATCTTTTGATACTCCCGTTCAACTTAATTTCATGACCTAACACCCTAAACTAGTTACAACATCAATATTTATGAAATAAAAATTTATTTATATTTAAGACTAACAGTTAGATTCGACATAATAAAGAGAAGTGTGTACCTTTGGATACTTCCACTCTTCTCAACCATGTGATTGCCATTAATGACTAATCCGCTTTGGCGGCAATCGAATCACTAGTTATTTTAGTTTTATCCCTAAAAGTTCAATATTTAATCATTTATGACATCATTAAACTATTAGTTTATTATCCCAAAGTTTAGTGCAACTAGAGTCATCAATATGCCATCTTAAAGTTCCCCCAAAATTGCAAACATAAGAGAAGACGGAATCAAAATTAGATTTAAAATGAATACATAATAACAGCGGAAGCAATTACGTGATAATTCTATCATGTAAAAAAAAATCTGTCACTAAAAGGTTATGTTTATGTTCCTAATATGTGTTTTCTTGTTATTTAAAGTTCCATCACATAAATATATATTTTTTTTCATAAACAGAAATAGTAAACATATATTACCATAAATAGAACACAAAATAAATAGAAAAGCATTTAAAAAACAATTTATGACATAAAGAACATAAACATAATACTATTTCATAACAGAAACAGAAAATTGTTTCAAAAAAAAAAAAAATAGGCATAAATTAAAGCAAACAGATTTATAGGTAAATTTCTATTTCAGTTTATACAATGGGGGTTTTTTTTTTTAACAAATGGAATCTTGCCTGAATATTTCGAACAACGTGAAAAAGTTGATCGACGATGACCATATTCCGGCGGGTCACTAGTCGACCTAACTGGTCAAAAATTGGAGTCGGTGGGTCAGGTAATGGGTCGACCCAATTTGGTCCACCCCTATTTGGTCTAAAATTGTCTGATTGGATTTGGTTCAATAGGATTTGGTCTTCGTTCAAATAAACATCTTAATGGGCTGTTTGCGTTTAATGGGCCCCAATAATGGATTCAAGTTCTTTTGATTTGAATTAAACAAAGCCTATATTCGAATCATTTTAAAGAAATAAACCCAGCCCATCACTATAAAATAAAAAAATAAATGCCCAATATTCATATCATTAAAAGAGTTAAAGATCGAAACATATTTTCATTATGATAGGGAAGTCCCCATTTCAATCTCAACCCAAATCACATGAAGAAAACATTAACCGATTATTTCAGCTCTTTAATGATTGATTTCAACCTATGTTATATTTGGTTTCAGCCTCTTTAATGGCGTCCACCCAATAATGAATAATTCAAAATTATTCTAAAAAACAAAATATTCAAATCAAAATCACTTTAATCATTGATCTTAATTTGCGAAATGATCCATAACATATTGACAAACCCATGCTTTGATACCACTAATGGAGTTTATAACATCATAATTCTTAAATCATATTAAGGATCTCGCCAATACACCATGAATCTTTTCATTACAAGAATGGGGAAACAACATATTGTTCACCGTCGATGACATGTTGTTTCCAACGAAGCTTGACGCAACCATTGATGCCGTTCTTCCACGAATGAACAATCTTTTTTTTCTTCAATAGAGATGGGTTTCTCCCCTTAATATTTTCTCAATGCACTTCTTTAATAGTGAGATTAGTACGTAACCATACAAGGGGAAGACTAGTCTCCTTTAATAACATAATGTCCATCTCCCATTATGGTAGGCCAATCAATTAGAAATAAATCTTCCCTATTTGCAATCAAACAAATATGGTGTGTATACTTAATAGAATCCAAGATAATTGGCAATCAAATCAAATATTTGGGTTTCCATAACAGAACTCAATCAATGGTCAATTGGGACAAATAAGGAAAATTAAATCCTACAGATACCCCTCTTTGTGGGAAGCACCAAATGAATTCAAACCCGAGAGGTTCATTAGGAAGGCCATTGATGTAAAGGGTCAAGATTTCGAGCTATTACCATTCTTGTCGGGTAGAATGATGTGCCCAGGCTATAGCCTGGGGCTGAAGGTGATTCAGTCAAGTTTGGATAAACTATTACAAGGGTTTGAGTGGAAATTGCTGGGACAAATGAAACCTTAGGACTTGAACATGGAGGATATTTTTGGGCTCTCAACACCAAAAGAGTTCCCATTCGTTACCGTGGTGGAGCCCCGACTCCCAGGTCATGTCTATTATCCTTGAGTATGCTTTTTTTGAGTCCACAACAGCTCCTTGTACGTGGAGAGTAACGGCTCTTCACGTGTGGTTTTGTGATGCCGCATATCTTTTTCTTTCATGTATGCCGCAATAAATGCTTGTAGTAATAAATAAAAGGCATTTTTAAAAACAAAAGGACACATGTCAACATGAAATCGTACGCAAATTCTTCTTGTACGGGGAGATGATCCAGATTATGTTCTTTCTTGTTTATGTGTATTACTTTCCTAAAATCCTAGTGTTGCCCTGGAAACTATTATGTTGCCTTGTCGTTAGTCTTATGTATTAGTATTCTTATCTCTTTTATGATGCTCGACGTTCTATTAATATATTTGGACAGTCAAAAGTTTGAATACAGTTAAAAAGGATTTAAGGAACTGCAAATATCTGAAATTGTACAACAAAGTCTAAACGGCCACTCAACCGCTGGGAGAGAATAGATCATTTACGCACAATAATGTTTTATAATATAGAGCCTTGCCGTACTTGTCTATGCTTGGCCTTATCCATCCCTCCCCATCGGTCCCTTGGCAATTTCACATATAAATCTCATGGGAGGGGGTTCTCAACACCACCAATGTGGGAGGAATCTCTTACGCTACACCAATCATGAAATGGGAACCGATTTCGTCAATAAGGGAACCATAAGGTCAAGGAGGGAAGAATGTGTTATACGTATCCCATAGGCCAAGATGTGAGTGGGTGTGGGAAAAGATCCCAACGTTGTCAACGTGGGAAATTTTTTCAACTAAATACCAAAAATGATTTTTCCCCTAAAATATATTTTATTTTTTAAGACTATGTTTGGTTGCAAGGGATATTTAAGGGGAAGAAAAGTGAAAGTTTTATACTTAAAAAGAATACTTTTATAATCATTACTCCATATGATCTCATGTGATTGTATAAACTACTTCATTTTTTTAACTATATTTAGTAATGATAAATTTAACAAGTAATTCTCATTTTACATATTATAGTAAAAGGTTTATGATATAAATTAAAGTGAAATTTAATAATCAAACATGGAATAATTTTAAGTTGATGATATAATGACATGGGGTAATGATTACAAACATTTCTATTTAAGTACAAAAAATTTCACTTCCCTTCCCCTTTAATTGCATTTGCAACCAAACAGAGTCTAAGGAAAATAATAGAAATTTTTTGCAACCAAACAGAGCCACTACTTTCGCACTGTTACAACTAATCTTATGCGTACAAGGTCCTGTCAAACCTAGCCCAATTTGAGAAAAATCAGAAGGTCCTATGTAGCCTAGCCCAATTTGAGAAAAATTAGACTCCTAAAGCTGGGTCAGCTTGGAAAAACTAGGAGCTGAGGTGTTATCATACGAGCATCAACCATATATTCTGATAAGTTATTAATGTCTCCTCCAAAACAACCTACATTTTAGTAATCCTCTGCAGTGAGCGGTGGGTGGCAGTGAAGATCCAATGGTTGGGAGGGCCCCAATATACACCCTAGCCGTTGGACCCTCACTACCACTCTTTGTCTCCCTACAGAGAATTTTGTGCATGCTAAATCATATTCTTTTGATTAGACAATTGCAGTCATTCATTTGATATGAGAACGAAGAGATATTCCCCATGATTAAGTTTCATTAATTACGCATGTATTGAATTTCTCAATCCTCCCCCTATTGGCATGAAATTCTCAACTATAAATACTATGACCTTCTAAAATTATGCAATTGTATAAATGGCGCTGGCAAAGGTAAAGACTAGTGAGACATCGGAGAAAACCAATAATAATATGAGCAAGATCAGACCAATAAAGTAAAGGGCAAGAATGAGGCATTCGATATATAAAGCTAATAATGTAATAAGTATAAAACAGTGTTTGATGATTTGGGTTTTTTATTCAATTATATAAAAACACGAAGTTGTAAATCTTTCACTTGACAATTTTGCCCTTTCTTCTTAATTATTCTTTTTCTCTATTCTTTTTATTTTCTTAAATTGCTGGTACCCTTTATATTTTTATAGTACTTAAATACTCTTTAAATTTAATTCCTTTAATTTATTGCTATAATATCTCACATCACAGGGCTCTCTCCTACTTTCTCTCCTCCTTTCTGTACTCTATCTCTCCTACTTCCTTTTATTGCTATAATTCCTTTATTACTATAAATTTAATTCCTTTTAATACCTCTATATATGGGGTGGCAAATCTTTCACTTGATAATTTTACCCTTTATATTTTTATAATTTTATAGTACTTAAATACTCTCTAAATTTACTATATTTCCTACTTTTCTTTTTATTTTGAAAGTCATACCCCCCTCTCTCACACACGTTCCTATTTCCTTTTCTTTTTAAATATCTTTTATGATTTATTTTTTTTTTGGACAATACTATTTTTTACGATATGCTGTCTCAAGAAATTCCTTATCCCTTTATCCTCCATCCACAGTCTCTTTCTTCCGAGACAACAGACATTTTGTGAATTTTTTGTTCTGAACATCCCAGAAGTTTATGAAATCTTGCAGTCTTGGACTTAGTATTTTTGTTATGAATTCCCTGCAAAATACAGCTTCGTGGACATTAACCAATTTTCAGCCCAAGCGGAGTATTAAGTTATTTTTTAGCCTTTACAGATGACTAGGGCTACCAACTTCACCTCAGTGATCTCTTCTTGTGCATTTCTCTATTTTTCTTTTTTTTTTTTCCGTTGATATTATTATATCTTTCCATGCAATTATCCTTTAATGCAATGAGATCTCTGCAAATCTCTTCCAAAATATGTTGTCACAACATCTTGAGTGCTTCCCAGTTCTAATGTGCCCTTCGTGCGCAAATTAACTGTTCATTTTGTTATGTGTGTTTCTATTACCTGATGGCAAACAAATCAGGTTTCTCAACCCCCTTCTACTGTACTTTGTGAATAGATGGGAAGGAAATGCAGTGAGAAAAGGAAAACATAGAATTTTCTAAGCTTCTTGTCATAGAATTTTCTAAGCTTCTTGCATGTTTTAGAGATTCCATTATATCTACTTTTTCCTTCATCTAATCAATGGAATTTGTTTATTAACTTTCAGTTGGTTATTTAATTTGGTTCTCATCTACATATAGTGGCGAAACTTACTCGGCCCTTTTTTACTCTTTTATGGGTTTTGGATATATTGAGTCAACTGATAAGTCTAAAGTAGTTCGTTTTATTACACCTGATTAGACCGTGTTGATGCTGCTTCATTGAGGATGAAATGTCAAGTCTTTAAACTGGGAATGAAAATAATGGGTTCTCCTTCTTCTGCTTCAGCTTGGAGGCATGATGGATCCTCCATATCATATCGACAAATACTGTGGTCCAGCTTTTGTCATCGGAGCCATCCATTGGTTGGTGAACAATAATTTTATGATTGATGTCAAGGTCTACCATTGGCATATGATTACCCAAATTATATGATCACGGTTTTTGATGTCAAGGGTGAAAAATTCAGATTAGTCACACATCCTGAAGGTTATTCGATTGGTAGAGTTGAGAGGGTTGCTTTGCCTTTCCTATGCTAAAGATTCCAGAATGAACATATGGATGTTTAAAGACTACCACCACAAGAGTGGTAATGATCATATCAGCGGCACATGGGTGAAAGAATATATAGTATTGGTCTGAACGTCTTGCACTATAGCTATTGGCATCGGAAAAACTATTTTTATCAACATTATTCACCTAGAGACTTAAGGAGGTACTAATTGAGGCAAATATGAAAGGTTTAGCCTATTACCATCTCCAAACTAAGAGTTTCAAGGATTTATGCATTGGAGAAAAAGAATGCCAAGGCTACGGTTCAGTTTCTATATAGAGATTCCCCTCACATATGTTTCCACTTCTTGTCATGCCAACAGTCTTAGTTTTTAAATTTCAAGCACTAATCATTTTTTCTAAGTCAGAGTCTAAGAGAATTTCTAGATTCAAATTGCTCATGAGAACTGGTGGTTAACAATTCCATTACTTGCTATAGGATTTTATTTTGATCAATGGCTTGATGAATATCACATTTGAAAACAAAGCATATGTTAAATACATTTCAATATTTTAAGGGAATTCATAACCATCCTTTTAAATTTCCCTTGAAACCAAACATAGCCAAGGGATAATGATAATGAAATTTTCCGGCCATGTTTGTTTGATGGAGAAAAGTGAAAAAGGTAAAAAAGGGTAGGATAATTTGGATCTTTTTCATAAAATCCCAAACTTTTTTGATGAATTAGTAAACTATACTATGGACCATTCTATGAACCAAATTTTGACTTGTTAATCCAGAATGTGCTTTCAATAGTTATTCTTCTTCCATATGGAAAATCATCCATTTTTTTTGAAATATCTTAATGGAATCAACAATAAATGGTATCACCCATACCCTCTCTCTCTCTCTCTCTCCCTCTCCCTCTCATCTCTCCCTTTTTCTCTTCCTTGATCACTCCTTCTTCCAGGATGCTCACTTTTACATATTCTTCCTTCTCTTCAATTCTTGAGTACATAGTTCAAAATCTCGCTGAAATCTCGGCGAAATTTCAGTAGTTTCGACCTCTTTTTTTTTTTTTTGTCGAACGAAACATGCTAGGAAATACTATTTGTACACTAACAGGTCAAAATTTTGGTATCTCGGCCAATATTTCGGTATCATCTCGGCAAGATACCGAAATGGTACAAAGCAAGGCATATATACTTGGTCTCGATGAGATAGAGTTGAAATTTCGACTCTGTCTAGCTTGTCTCGACCATTTCGGTGAAATCTCGGTGAAAGCTGCAATTTTTTACACAAATCACTCCTATTAGCCTCTAATTAGCCACATCATCATACACTTTTACTTCCAAATCTCTCTTACAAGAAGATATACACATTCAAAGCTTAGGAAAGGTAAAGTTCTTTCTCCAAAACTTTTTTTTTTTTTTTGTCGAACGAAACATGCTAGGAAATACTATTTGTACACTAACAGGTCAAAATTTCAGTATCTCGGCCAAGATTTCGGTATCATCTAGGCAAGATACCGAAATGGTACAAAGCAAGGCATATATACTTGGTCTCGGTGAGATAGAGTTGAAATTTCGACTCTGTCTAGCTTGTCTCGACCATTTCGGTGAAATCTCGGTGAAAGCTGCAATTTTTTACACAAATCACTCCTATTGGCCTCTAATTAGCCACATCATCATACACTTTTACTTCCAAATCTCTCCTACAAGAAGATATACACATTCAAAGCTTAGGAAAGGTAAAGTTCTTTCTCCAAAACCTTTTTTTTTTTTTTTTTTTTTTGAAATAGTACAAAAATTCATGTTGGGTGCTTCTAGATTTTTTATATGTTAGATACTAGAGGCCGATCTATGACCTCACGGAGAAGAATTTTTTTTTTCTTGTACATAAATATATTTTTTTATTTTTCTGGTTTAAAATTTTAATTTTCTTTAATATAAATTGTTATTTTTTATGATAAATATTGCTTTGATGGATGTCGACTATATATATATATATGTTAAAAATCTCCAAAACAGTCAACTGAAAAAAAAAAATACACCAACTCGGCTGAGATCTCGCCGAGTTGATGTTTCTGAACCCACTGAAACGAAACAAAATTTCAAAACCTTGCTTGAGTATTTATTACAAAGTATGAAGTAGCAAACTGAATTCTTCAAATCGATGTGTCTTTGTATTCATGGTCTCAACATTTGCTATAGATCCATTGGAACAAAAATTCATTGAATCCTGGAATTCTTGCAATAGTAGTTCTTTGGAGTCTTTTTTATATTACAACGTTTTAAAGCTACCATTTGCCAACTAACAAATGACAGCAATGGAACCCTATTCTCATTTTCTATCTTGCTGGTGTGAGATCATTAATCATATTTTTTAAAATATTTACAAGTAAAAATTTATAACATTTAGATCTGCAAAGTTATTGAATACCTGGAAATTAATTGAGATTGCTGACTATAGAAAATAAGTGAAAACACATTGATTTTGCTACACGTGTATTTACTAGTATATATATATATATATATAAATATATTAATTATTTGGCCATAAGTCATTTGATCGTATGGGATAATCCCATCATTTTCTTTTCTAAGTCTTTGTTTAATTTTTTCAGAAAAAAGGGTTGGAAGACCTGTAAGAAACTTCTCTTTCCAACAGGGAAGATTAGCATCAGGTCTGGTAAGGACTTTGGTCAGGAAGGTGTCTTTGTATCATTTGAAATCATGTAGTTTTTCACATCTAAGGTTTGATAGTTGTTCGGCAGTTCCGTCTTTGAAACGGGAAGGATTTCCTAAGAAATAATTTGCTATGCTGAAAATAAGGGTATTCACAGCATCTTCTATAGGTTCTCCTAAGTGATTGAGAAGGGGTTCTCCATCAAGAGAGGTTTGAATTGCCGTTAAAATTTCAGTTTTTTTGTCATCGGTCAGGACATAATCCCACCAACCTTTGAGTTGGCCAGTAAAGCCAGAAATAAGTAAAGTAGCAACTGCACTGTCTTCAGTATTCTGAATAAGATGTGCATTGCTAACCATAGTCCTTTCCTGTAATTTGTTCATGAGATTATACTCAGACAAACCATCTATGTTCCATTCATAGATGATGCCACTTTGGTAGAAAGCTTGAGGGGTTCTTCCTCTTGGTTCAATTTGAAGGTCAGGGAAGGTTGGGTTTTGTGTGGAACTTTGACCAATTTGATTAATTTGAGGGAAAGCATCAGACTCATTTTCAGAATCAGATGAAGAGTCTGAAAAATAACCTTTAATGGTGCGAACACCACTACGATTGGCAGATTCCGCAGTTGGTTGACTTTGTATCGGTGTTTGAGGGGCTTCTAAAAAAGTAAGACGATGATTAATTTGATCAAGAATATAAGATTTGTTGAGTAATTTCTGTTGTTGTCTTAGAATATGATAAGGTTTGAAAAGTGGAGTTAAAGGAGGAACTGGAGCCGGAGTCATGGATGATGAGGTTAACGGTTTAGGTTGGACAAGGCATTCAACTCGTGAAAGTTGATCACCTATGGTTTGAAGACTTAAATTTGTAAAATTCAGTTGCTCAATTTGTTTTCTATTTGGATCTTCTTGGTCAGTAACTTTGAGTGAAGTAGCGATTATCTTCGCATTTTTAAAAGCATATTTGATGCTTTCCACCGGAGGATGGATAGTAGTAGTAGTTGGACCGGAATTAAGAGTCCAAGATTTATGAGAAGAAATTTGAGTACATATTTGGTTATGCCAAGGATAATCTATGTTATTATCTTGGGCATAAATATCAAACTAAGTAAAAAAGAAAACATTTGTTTTAAGGTTTGTCATAAAATTATACCAATTTGTCCTAATCTGGGCTTGTTGTTCAAGATTAAAGTTTTTGAAGAACCAATCACGTTTTTGTTTATTTTTGGGTGATTCAAAGTTGGTTCTAAGGAGGGGTTTGTCAATTTGGTATTCATGATCAACCTGAATCATGTAAACTCCAGAGCTTCGTTCTGGTGGAGCTACATCAGAAGGTGTCGGAGATTGGGGTTGATTTTGATCAGTTTGTTGTGGTTCAGAACGGATAGGTTCAGATACAGATGATCAAACATCACAAGTACCATGGATAATATTTTGATATGTTTTAAGCATATCAAATTATGCCTTTCAAACCTTATCATATTCCAAGACAACAACAGAAATTACTTAACAAATCTTATATTCTTGATCAAATTAATCATCGTCTTACTTCTTTAGAAGCCTCTCAAACACTGATACAAAGTCAACCAACTGTTGAATCTGTCAATCGTAGTGGTGTTACCACCATTAAAGGTTATTCTTCAGACTCTTCCTTTGATTCTGAAAATGAGTCGGATGCTTTCCCTCAAATTAATCAAATTGGTCAAACTTCCACACAAAACCCAACCTTCCCTGACCTTCAAATTGAAGTAAGAGGAAGAACCCCTCAAGCTTCCTACGAAAGTGGCATCATCTATGAATGGAACATAAATGGTCTGTCTGAGCATAATCTCATGAACAAATTACAGGAAATGACTATGGTCAGCAATGTACATTGTATTCAGAATACTGAAGACAGTGCAGTTGCTACTTTACTTATTTTTGACTTTACTGGCCAACTCAAAGGTTGGTGGGATTATGTCCTGACCGACGACCAAAAAACTGAAATTTTAATGGCAATTCAACCCTCTCCTGATGGAGAACCCCTTCTCAATCACTTAGGAGAACCTATAGAAGATGGATAGCATATTTGAAATTTTGGGAGGAGTGGCAGATGAGAGTTTAAGACCACGTTTGTGTCCAAATTAAGTTGGAAATACCTCTTCAAATGACTAGATATAGGAGGTTACCCCAAGCTTAAGTTATCTCAATCTATGAGCCATCTATTCCGTTCCATGTCGATGAGATTGACAAGCAAGGCGAGCACAAATTCTAATGTGCTCCATTATGATGAACAAATTACAAGCCTAGACAAACGACTTAGGAATTGGGATATGCCAAAAATTTCTCAAAAAGAAGTTTACAAAAATGACTGGCAAACATATTTTGAAACCATCAAAACTGTTGAACAAACTATAAATTTCACAAATGAAACACGAGAAATCACCCTTTTTTATCCCAAATCTCTACATTACCATCTTACAAATAAATTTAAGTATGTTCATATTGGCCTTGTCCAGGTGGTCATCAAACCCCTTCACCGTGAAGGCCTTAACACTTCCATGTTGCTGGCCTTACAAGATCAAAGATTTTTAGACTTCGATGATTCCCTGCTAGGAGCCATCGAAACTAGTCTTTGTTATGGTCCGGTCCATTTTAATGTTTATCCGGATATGTCCATAGCCCTTACAGACCCAAACATTCTTCATTCCTTCAAAATCAACCTCAAAACCCACGGATACTGAATGATGTATGGATCAATTTCAATTGCAATCATTCATCGTATCAAATATAAACCTATGAAAACTGTCAAACCTAGATCCCTTAAACACTCCCCTAAAGGATAAACCCTTTACCTTGAAACCGATTGTATTCAAGGACAAATTGTTTACCCCAGACTTGTTCAGTGGAAAGATATCACTTTTCCTGAGGAATGGAAATTACAAATTATTACACAACAGCCCCAAATCTCTAACACTAACATCCAGTCTATATCCCAGACTATGGATGGTTTTGTCACCCTCAAATTCAATCGACAAATTCCCCCTACTGTTTATCAAAATTCTCGGAGATCTTGTTCAGATGCCTCAACCTCATCTAACTGTTGGATTCCACCTCTTAGAACTCCACCCCATAATTCAAATCTCTCTGGATTACACCAAAGCCAAAATATTGTCCATGGTACTTATGATGTTTTATCATCTGTATCTGAACCTATCCGTTCTGAACAACAACAAACTGATCAAAATCAACCCCAATCTCTGACACCTTCTGATGTAGCTCCACCAGAACGAAGCTCTGGAGTTTACATTATTCAGGTTGATCATGAATACCAAATTGACAAACCCCTCCTTAGAACCAACTTTGAATCACCCAAAAATAAACAAAAACATGATTGGTTCTTCAAAACCTTTAATCTTGAACAACAAGCCCAGATTAGGACAAATTGGTATAATTTTACGATAAATCTTAAAACAAATGTTTTATTTTTTACTTATTTTGATATTTATGCTCAAGATAATAACATAGGTTATCCTTGACATAACCAAATCTATACTCAAACTTCTTCTCATAAATCTTGGACCCTTAATTCCGGTCAAACTACTACTACTATCCATCATCCGGTGGAAAGCATCAAATATGCTTTTAAAAATACGGAGATAATCGCTTCTCCACTCAAAGTTACTGACCAAGAAGACCTAAATAGAAAACAAATCGAGCAACTAAATTTTACAAATTTAAGTCTTCAAACCATAGGTGATCAACTTTCACGAGTTGAATGCCTTGTCCAACCTAAACCGCTAACCTCATCATCCATGACTCTGGCTCCGGTTCCTCCTTCAACTCCATTTTTCAAACCTTCTCATATTCCAAGACAACAACAGAAATTACTTAACAAATCTTATATTCTTGATCAAATTAATCATCGTCTTACATTTTTAGAAGCCCCTCAAACACCGATACAAAGTCAACCAACTATGGAATCTGCCAATCGTAGTGGTGTTTGCACCATTAAAGGTTATTCTTCAGACTCTTCCTCTGATTCTGAAAATGAGTATGTTGCTTTTCCTCAAATTAATCAAATTGGTCAAAGTTCCACACAAAACCCAACCTTCCCTGACCTTCAAATTGAAGCAAGAAGAATAACCCCTCAAGCTTCCTACCAAAGTGGCATCATCTATGAATGGAACATAGATGGTCTATCTGAGCATAATCTCATGAACAAATTGCAGGAAATGACTATGGTTAGCAATGCACATCTTATTCAGAATACTGAAGATAGTGCAGTTGCTACTTTACTTATTTTTGGTTTTATTGACCAACTCAAAGGTTGATGGGGTTATGTCCTGACCGCAGACCAAAAAATTAAAATTTTAACGGCAATTCAAACCTCTCCTGATGGAGAACCTCTTCTCAATCACTTAGGAGAACCTATAGAAGATGCTGTGAATACCCTTATTTTCAGCATAGCAAATTACTTCTTAGGAAATCCTTCCCGTCTCAAAGACAGAACTGTCGAACAACTATCAAACCTTTGATGTAAAAAACTACATGATTTCAAATGGTACAAAGACACCTTCCTGACCAAAGTCCTTACCAGACCTGATGCTAATCTTCCCTATTGGAAAGAGAAGTTTCTTACAGGTCTTCAACCCTTTTTTCTGAAAAAATTAAACAAAGACTTAGAAAAGAAAATGATGGGATTATCCCATACGATTAAATGACTTATGTCCAAATAATTAACTTAATTCATGAAGAAGGCTTAGCCCTTTGCACTGATATTTGATTAAGGAAACAAATTAATAAAGAGAACAAATTTTACAAAAAAGAATTAAGAGGTTTCTCTGAGCAATTCGATTTTGCTCCCCTTAGACCACCCACAAAACATAGACACAAATCTTCACACAAATATTACGAGAATTTTTATAAATCTAAGAAATATGTTTCTCGCAAACCTTTTACAACACCGGAATTTTAACAAAAATCTTCTTCAAAACCAAAATATAATAAATACAAGAAGCCTTTCAATGCGCCTAAAAATCAGAAGGATTTTAAACAAAACCCTGATTCTCAAGGGTGCTTTAAATATGGCAAACCTGGCCACATTGCTAAGTATTGCAGAGTTTCCAAACGAATTAACTCTTTACAAATTTCAGATCAAGATAAAACTCAAATCTTAAACCTCTTTCAAAATACTTCTTCCTCGTCTTCCGATGAAGAAACTTACAAACTTAACCAAGTTCAAGCTTCCGAGCAATCTGTTTCCAGTTCAACTAATAATGAGAATTTTCAAGCCTGTGCTTGTGATTCTTGTATTATTGGTTTAAGTTATGAAGATTGTGCTCTCAAATCTATCCAGATGCTTAGATCATCTTCCAATTCAAACATTTTTGAATATATTGATAATTTGACAGACCCAAAACATAAGAAGGCCTGTCTTGAACATCTCAAACAAAATATCTCTGTACAAAATACTCCCAGCCTTATAATCTTCAATAGATTATGCAAAAGTTTGAAAAAATTTCAAAACCATCTATTCCCGACCACTCCAGTCGGATCAAAACTCTTGAAACTACTACTGTAACCTTGTAGTATGAAATCAAACATATCAAACAACAATTATCCCTCCTTAGTCGGCAACAAAATCAACAAGCCTCCATTTCCACCATTGAACCATTAACAAATCCTTTTGCAAACCAAGAACCTTCTGAGCCTAGCTCTGAAACCCCTGGGTTTGTGTCTACCATTACCTACCAAAATTGGTATATTCACATAACCCTTGTAATTAATGCCTCATTCAAATTTTCGTCCATTGCCTTTGTTGATTCAGGAGCCTAGCTCTTTTTTTCGCTAAAATTTCATTGTATTAAAAGAAGGGGAAAAAGAATATACGAAGACAATAACACATTTGGAATCTGGAAAATTCTACTCCACCTTCGGCATTGCCATCAGCAGAGAAAGAACTCACACCAGAAACCAAATCACAAAAATTGGAAATAAAAAACAAAATACATTAAAAGAAGCGGTATCTAGGCCGAGATTGACCATCCACTTCCAACTCTATAGCAATCAGCACAGGCCAGGATTGGATAGGAGAAGAAACTTCGAATTTTGCTGCTGTTTTTGCCAAGAAATCAGCCACAGGATTTGCTTCCCGCATACAGTGAGTGATTTTCCAGGTAAGAGAATTCAAATAGGAGGTTAAACTCATCCACCTCTGAAGACAAACCCAAGGGATTCTTCCCTTAGATATAAGTAAAACTACAGTTACTGAGTCACACTCAATCCACAAATGAGTAATACCCATATCTCTTGCAAATTCCAGCCCAGTAATAACAGCTATCATCTCGGCTTCAAAATTTGTGTGGACACCAAGAAAAGTTCTGAAAGACTGTAATATTTCTGAATTTTCATTCCGAAAGATTCCACCCGCACCTGATTTTCCTGGATTTCCCAAAGAGCAACCATCTGAGTTTAGCTTCACCCATCCCCTTTGGGGAGGACACCAAAAAATTTCCATTAGCTCTCTTGGTTTGTATCGCACCCTAGAGATCCCCAATCGTTTGGCACACAGTAAGGAGCTAAATGAGATAGGGGACCCTGTAGCAGCAGTCATCTGGAGGCTGATTTCACTTTTAATCATAGCAAAACAGTGTCTAGATGATTTGGAGACCCCCTCAAAAATTCTTGCATTCCTTTCCTGCCATATGACACTAGGAACCAGAGAGAAACCAGTAATCCACACCTTTTTAAAATGGAGATTCTTTGCTGTTTGTTTCCACCATGCAATAAAAGAAAGCATGTCCATATAAGGTTTCCATTGCACATCGAAACCTTCACAGAAAGCTCTCCACAAACTACGAGCAAATTCACAGTTAAAAAATAAGTGAGACATTGATTCTTCATCTTTACCACACAAGCTGCACCGGGAAGCCATTTGCACTCCACGATGAGACACATTTTCATCTGTTGGTAATCTATTTTGAACTAACCGCCAAGCAAAAACAGCTTGTCTTGGTTGGTTAGATGAGTTCCATATAAGAGAAAACCAACTCACTTTCTGATATTTTTCTCTATTTTCTTCCCAGGCAGATTTAATAGAGAAGATACCTGAAGAGGTCAATCGCCAAAGACATTGGTCGTTCACACCTTGGATGTGAATACGTTTAGCTTTCTCCCAAATTTCAGCAAGTAAAACCGACTCCACATGAGGGAGGTCCCAGGCAGCTTGGCATATGAAATCAGAAACTTTTTCTTTTAAATCTGAGAAAAAAACAGGGTCCAAGTTTGTCTTCTCAGCGATAGATTGATTGTCAATCCATCTATCTAACCAAAAATCAAATTTTTTCCCATTTCCCAGAATCCATTGCTCGTTCTTCGCGACGAAACTCCAAACTCTTTTCAAACCCGGCCATATAGATGAAGACTTATATCCCCTTCGCAGCGACCCATCTTCCTTGATAAAACGTTCCCTGAAGAATCTGCTCAGAAGAGAATCCCCATGTTTGATTTGCCAAGCCAGTTTACATAAACAAAAAAAATTCACTTCTCTCATCCTTCTAATTCCCAGACCCCCTTCCTTTTTAGGCTTGCACACCTCTTCCCATTTCATAACAATCTTCTTTGCCACTTCCATATCACCTGACCAAATAAAATTTCTCATCCATCGTTCCACCACCTTAATAGTTTCATCCGGCCACCAGTACACAGAGAAATTGTGTATGGGAATACCAGAAATAACTGACTTAACCAATTCAATTCTCCCAGCCATAGAAAGAATTTTGCCCTTCCACCCTGCCAACCGACCCTTTATCTTATCCAGAAGAGGAAGCAAATGACTATTCTTCACTCTGCCTTTAAAAATCTCCACCCCCAAATATTTTGTAGGGAGATCAGCCGTGGCAATGCCCAGAAAATCACTAATAAAATGACTTCTATGAGGGGCAATCTTCCCAAAAAATATTTTACTTTTTTCCAAGTTTATTTTCTGCCCTGAAAAAGACTGATACTTGGATAAAAACTCATGAAGATGCTTCACGTACCTAGCTGACCCATTCATAAAGATGAAAATATCATCTGCAAAAAGTAAATGAGAAGGAGTAATTGCTCCTCTGGGGCCTGGGAGAGCTTTCATCTTCCTTTCTAGAATCAAGTTCTTCAGCCCCCTACAAAGAACTTCCTCTGCCAGAATAAAAAGGATTGGGGAAATAGGGTCTCCTTGCCTGAGACCACGCTCCACACCAAAGAAACCCACTGGACCTCCATTTAGCAAAATTGAAATCCTTTTTGAGAGCAGCATCTGGTGAATTTTGTTGATCCAATTGGGAGAGAAACCAAATTTCTTCAAGGTTGCAAAGAGGAATTCCCAAGACAGAGAATCATAGGCTTTCTGCACATCTAGCTTTAGACCCATACCTCCACCTCGAACAGATGAGTGCATCAGGTTTGCCAACTCTGAAGCAAGGCTTATATTTTCTGAAATAATTTTACCCCTCTGGAAGGCACCTTGTTCTTCTGAGATTAATCTTGGGAGAAAGAGAGATAACCTGGAAGCAGCAATTTTGGACAAAACTTTGCAGAAAAAGTTTCCCATACATATGGGACGAAACTTATCCAAAGAAAAAGCACCATCAGCTTTAGGGATAAGGGTTAGGAAACAATTATTTACCCCCTTAGGAATTTTCCCTACTAAAAAGAAAGAGAAAACAGCCCGACAGAAATCATTTTCCACAATATCCCAACAACTTCTGAAAAACTGACCTGGAAAGCCGTCAGGACCCGGAGAACTGTCCGCATCGAGATCCCATATCGCCATCTTTATTTCTTCCCTTGAGGGAACAACATCCAAGAAAGCATTGTCTTCATTAGAAATGAGAGTCGGAATCTGGTCCAGTAACTCATAGTGTGGTTCTACAGGATTTCCAGAGTGAAAATTCTTGTAAAAATCCACAATATAGTTGGCCAAATCTAATTGATCAGAAATCCAATAACCATCTTCACGACGTAACATACTAATCTGATTTCTTGATCTTCTAATCTTCACTGAAAGATGGAAAAATTTTGTGTTCCGATCGCCTTCTTTCAACCAACGTAATTTAGCCTTCTCAGACCACAGTTTTTCTTGCATCTTACTAGCATTTAAAAGGGCTGTTTTTGCATCAGCTTCTTCATTAAAGAGGGCATCCGACATTCCTGAAACCTCAATAGTATCCTGCACTCTTTTTAGCTCTGAAGTAGCTTTTTTCACTTCCTCATTTAGATTAGGAAATCTTTCTTTTGCCCAAGCTTTTAGCACCCCTTTAACCACCTTCAATTTCTGCGCCAAGATATAAATGGGGCAGCCACTCACCTGTTGGGACCAGGCTTGCTTCACCACCAACTGAAAGCTATCATCTTCCATCCAAAAATTATGAAATCGAAACGGAATGTTGCTAGGCTTTTGGATCATGTTTGAATGGATCAAGATGGGAGTATGATCAGATGCAGTGCAGGTTATAACTCTCTGAGAAATATTTTTGAATTCATCAATCCATAACTCATTATGAAAGCTTCTATCCAGAACAGCCATGACATTACCCCTTCTACGATTATTTGACCAAGTATACTTTTTACCCTGTGAAGGGGTAGAAATAAGCATACAAGAATCCACCATTGCTTGGAACTCTGCTGCCGATCCAACATTAAAATTCCCCGGGCCTTTTTTCTCATTAGAGAACAACGTCGCATTAAAATCACCAACAATAAGCAAAGGGAGAGAAGCTGCTGAAACAGCTGCCAATTCCGACCACAAATCTCTACGCTCAATTTTAAAGCAACTAGCATGAATAAAGGACAAAAGCAGTTTTTTCCCTTGCCAGTCGACCTCAATAGAGAGCTGTTGAGCCGACATTGAGGCAATGGAAGGGTGATTCAGACCACGTTTCCAAATTATCCACAGGTTAGACAACCTTTCATGGCGGATATTATGGATAAACTCTGCCGAATATCCCAATTTATTAAAAAATAAAACAGGGAATTTACTCACCTGAACCATTGGTTCAGCCAAACACAGAATATCTGGATAATACTCAACTGTATTAATGAAGGTGTTATTCCAACCTAGTTCTATGAAAGGACGACCCAACGGCTTAATACTACTAATGGGTTAGGGTTGAATGTCCAATACAAACTTTCAAATACTCATGTCTGCAACAAAGGTCTCTGTCTCCCCCAAACTTTTATCTTAGCAAAAGATCTAGACCAAACCATAATTCTTGGTCAACTTTTCTTAGAAAAAATCAAACCCTTCAAAATAACTCAAGATGGTATTACAACAAAATTTCAAGGACAAAAAATTATCTTTCCTTTTTTACAAGCTCACACATCTACTAACCACAGTCTCAACAAAATTAAGCAATTAAATTTCCTTAAAGCAGAGCTTCTTCATCAACGAATCTCTGAACAACTTAAAATTCCAAAACCATTCATCAAATTAATCAAATCAAGTCCAAATTTGAGCTCAACCTCTGTTCTGATGTTCCTGATGCCTATTGGCACCTCAAACAACATATGGTTTCTCTTCCTTATGCTTCAGGATTTTCAGACCTCCAAATCCCAACCAAGGCCCGTCCTGCCCAGATGAATCAAACTCTTCTAGAAACATGCAAAGCAGAAATTAATGACCTCTTGGCTAAAAATCTCATTCGGCCTAGTACATCCCCTTGGAGTTGTACAGCCTTTTATGTTAATAAAGCTACCAAAATAGAACGAGGAACTCCCAGGTTGGTTGTTAATTACAAACCCTTAAATGATACCCTTCAGTGGGTTAGATATCCAATCCCAAATCAAAAAGATCTTCTACAAAGGATTTATCAAGCAAAAATCTTTTCAAATTTGATATAAAATCTGGTTTTTGGAAAATCCAGATTCATGAAAAGGACCGATACAAGACCGCCTTTACAACTCCCTTTGGCCTCTATGAATGAAATGTTATGCCATTCGGCCTCAAGAACGCTCCTAGTGGGTTTCAAAATATCATGAACGATATCTTTAACTCTCACGGATAATTTACTATTGTCTATATTAATGACGTTCTGGTTTTTTCTGACTCTGTTGACCAACACTTCAAACATCTAAGAACATTTTATCAAATCATAAAAACAAATGGTCTTGTCCTCTCAAAATGGAAAATGGAGTTTTTTCTCACCAAAGTCCGTTTTCTCGGACATCTGATCGAAAAGTTTACTTTAATCCCTATCGATCAGGCTATTTCTTTTGGTGAAAAATTCCCTGATCAAATTCTAGATAAAACTCAATTACAAAGATTCTTAGGAAGCTTAAATTACGTTCGTGATTTTCTTCCCCAAATTAAAACCCAAACTCACTAATTAGGAAAATTCTTAACTAAAAATATCAAAAGGAAAAATAGAAAAGTGGATACACTTTATTATGATATAGCATTCAAATCTCATTTATTCTAATGCTTAACATTGGTTTATCTCCCTTTGTTGTGGTGTTTCTTATTTAACCCTTTCCTTTGCTTGGATCCTCTGATTCTCAAAATATATCTAAAGTATCGGTTGTCCAATGACCAGTCCAATTATCAAACCGGAGAAATATCCAGCTACGATAAATTTCCAATCAAGTAGACTTGTTGAATCATCATCTTGTTGGGAGGTTGATGCCGAAGGTAATGCTCTATCAGTTACTCCACACTTCCTTGACGAAGGCAACCCACATAGTTATGCATTTCCCTCATAAGAAGCATTTGAAAAGGTGTCGAATTGGCTTCCTTGTGGTATACCTCCTACGAGATTATTATATGATACATTCAAGGCTGAAAGGAAGGTCAAACTTGTCAATTGCCTGGGATTTCTCCTAAAAGTTGGTTTCTTGAAAGATCTAACGACTCGAGCTCGCTTAGATTTCCGAACGACAATGGAATTTGACCAGTGAGGCTATTTCCTGACAAGTTGAGTACGATAAGTGCTTTTAAATTTCCCAAAGCATCTGGAATCTCTCCTTCGAAGTTGTTGTTAGATAGATCTATGGTGGAAAAGGTGGTCAAAATCGGCATTTTCAAGTATAGTCCCTTGTCCATAACTACAAGTGTGTCTCGGTAGTAGCTGGAAGAATTTGAGAAACTGATATAATTCAAAACTGAATTGTTCTCCACAATCATCATTGCCCTCCAATGAAGAATATATTGCAATGGTAAGCTCCCGGTGAAAGCATTGAAAGAGAGGTCAACAACATGGAGGCTTAGGAAAGGAGAATCAGCTTGAGGGAGTTGAGCAATGGGACCACCAAATTTGTTTGATCTCATGACAAGAACCTCCAATTCAGAAAGATTTTCCAACCAATATGGGAAGCTATCATTCAACTGGTTATCCCCAATATCTAATACCTTGAGTTCTTTGCAATTGCACAGTGATCTTGGAACTTCTCCTTGAAGCATATTTTTATTGAGTTTGAGAGTCTGCAGACTGCACCCATTTTTGAAAGTAGGAGGAATGAGTCCATGTAATTTGTTGTTTTCTAAATTAAGAACCCCCAAATTGCAACTGGCAAGGCATGTTGGAATGGGGCCACTCAATTGGTTATTGGACAAATCCAAAATACCCAAATTGCTGGCATTACAGATTGAGAAAGGGATTTTTCCAGTTAAATTATTCTCCGAAATTGAAAAGGAACTAGCTTTGGAGAGAAGGAAGGTGAGATTCCCTAAGATAGGAGATACAAACTCATTGCAAGATTGATCGAGTGTTTGTGGAAAGCAAGGAGCTTTTGAGAGACAGTCTTGTATCATGTTTGAATGAAGATCAAGAAACTGAATGTTGAAGGAGTGATCATTAGGTAGTGGCAATTCCAGACCTGTCAAGGAGTTGTTAGAAAGGTCTAGCCCTAACAAATTCTTTT
>NC_056563.1:4872587-4924438 GCF_013358625.1 Macadamia integrifolia | reverse complement strand
AAAGTATCCACTTTCCCTATTTTTTTACTTTTTGACAAATTGTGCGAATCGGTGCTGGTCACTTTTCCCAACCCTCGCCACCAACTTGTATCATGGCTCCATGCGATGGACTTGACTCGTGAGGCGGGCGCTCCTCTTTTCTCTATTTGTCATTTCGTTAAAATACATTTTATTCATTATTTTATCTAATAATACCACAAAACGACGAGTGACCAGTGACTAGTGACCAGTGATGAGTCACGTTTGAGAAATGACGAAAGCGATCTATTTCTTTGATCTCTCGCTTTCGGGTAGAAATCGTCTGAAATTCTCATCTTGTACAATTTCATACAATTCCACCCTAAATGGCTGACACGTGTAAATATTCCATATCTACGGTTCAGATTGTATTATAGTTGTATTATGGTTGATTAACATTGTATTATGGTTGATTAATCTGAACCGTAGATATGGAATATTTACGTGTGTCAGCCGTTTAGGGTGGAATTGTATGGAATTGTACGAGATGCGAATTTCAGACGATTTCTACCCCTCGCTTTCACGTTGTGAAGACTGAGAATTTCAACCTCCTAATAACACTTGCGTGGCCGTAGTGGCGATAGCTTTTTCGACTCAAAGAATCAATGCCCAGTGGAGATAATTGTGGAATTGATTTTTATCAAAATAAAAAGCGGATCAGATTTTTGTACACGATTAATCCACATGGATGGGATAGTACAAGGTAAAATCTTATGGTGGATTTTGTCTGTCGATTTGTGTGGATTAAATTGTACTAGACATTGAGACACTGATTCATATTGTATACATGTGTGAGTGAGTTGGGATCAGACCCTTATTTGAGAATACGGTGGCACTGTTTGGGTGATTTTGGAGGATAAAAACATCATTTGCAATGAATGCGATGGTATAGCGAATATGCGAATATCCAATGGTTGAAGGACTTGGAAACATGTGTCAGATGCTCTCAATCACTCTCAATCATTCATCACTACAGAGACTAATCATCTTTTTTGAGAACCCGATCTAAACTCTGTCAGAGTGAAAGGGATGTATATAAAAGTAAGTGGCCATTGGCCTTATCCGCACCCAGTGGAGTAGGAGCGGAAATCCAGCGTCCTCCCACTTAAGTCTATATTCTATATAAACCTTGAGGACTGAAGTATCATATCCCACCTATATAAACCTTTACATTGTGAAGAGGATTGACAATCCCAACTTTCTGTGTATTTCTCATATAATACGAAATTGCGGAAAATTAACCAGACAAGCATGTTCGACTTCACCACCATCCCGTCGACGTCCAAAGTCCTATCAGTTTATGCCTCTGTGGTAACCTCAATAATGATTTTCCGCACCATGGCGAACCAACTCATACCCCACCAGATCCAAGACTACATTTTCTCCCGCTTGCAATACATCTTAGCCTATTTGATCTCCTCCCCACGGTAGCTCATGACCATCGTTGTCGATGAAGACACTGATCTCCAACGTAACAAAATCTTCGATGCCTCACAGATCTACCTTCGCTCTAAGCTCATCACCCACTCTTCCTCCATGGACAGAGTCAAAGTAACGAAAACTTCAAGAGAAAAGAACCTCTTGTTAGGGTTTGAGAAGGAACACATAAAATAACAATCATAATCATCATTTCATGAGGCATCGCACATATATGTAAATAAGTTAGTTGCATTTTCTATCATTTAATATGATTTTAACATAGATTATGTATAATTCCATGTGATGCTTTAATAGTTTTTCCAATCATTTCATGCAATTATACACGTGTTACATTATTTCATGTGATAAAGCTTCCGGCATAACTGTTAAAATTTAAGACACCTAGGTTGAAGGAGGGGTGCCTAGAGAGGGTATATACACTCACAAACAACTTCAAGGTTGGAGTCCTATCAAGACGCCTCAATCTAACATAAAATCCCAACAGAATCTTCCAAGAATTGGGAACCAACTGGGTCAAGATAATGCCATAATACATAAGAATGCGACAAAGGAACTTATGTATGGGGAAGCGGAGACCAACAATCAGAGAATGCCCATAGAAACATGCCTCCCCTTCCATGCCACCATTAGCCCTCTCCCCTTCGCTGGGAACCCTCAAGGCCACAGAGTCATGAATATGATAAACCTGCTGGTACTTCTCCAAATCCCTGACCGATATCCACAACACGACCTGATCACCTACATGAAACCTAGAGGTAGGATCATTCTGAGGTTGTAACCCAAGGTGATCTTGTTGCGAGTCTTCTTGGGTACAGAGAATTTCTTTCCCTAAGAAATTTGGTAAATAGATCTATCGCCTTCAAGAGGAGCAAAAGAAGTCCCAACACTAGGCTTAGAGTAATCCGAAGAAGTGTCCCTAGACACAATTGCAGAAAAGAATAGAATAAAAGCTTATAAAAGAAGAAGAAAGGACTTACTGAATTGAAGAAACCAAGACTGAGAGAAAGATAGAAGGGGAAACATAAGGGATGGCAGAAACAAGCCAACGACAATGATCATTGCAAACACCAACTCCACCAAAATGAAAGAAGGAGACGGTAGCGGCAGTCGAGATAGCAGTAGTTCTAGACTTATAAGCTCCAAGAGTGACCTTTCGAAAAAGAAAATGGTTTATTTAAACCCTTGGGAAAGCATAGGACAATCCCACGCAATCTAGACTACCAGATGAGAAATCATCAATGCTCCAAATGAGGAAAGCTCAACTATTCGAGGCAAAACTCCCTTGTTGTGCATAGGCGGATGCGTGTCCTCTCCCTCCTTGATATCAAGAAAACCACCTCACATATAGCTGGATATCATGACACTCAATGACACTAATAATTGAAACCATCGACTTGACGGCACGTGCATTGAGAGAGGGCATCAAGTCTATTTAAGGCCTCAACATCCACACATAGGAGTGACGAACAACCACAAAGGTAGAAGGGGGAGGACAGAATATACATCCTCTACTCCCTTGACTTCCTCTTCCAGATACTCAAGGAAATGGGGGGCAAATGATATAATATTAAAGTACCGACCAATTATAGTCTTGATCAGTTCTCTATATCCGACCTTGGCGCAACAAATAAGACATCATGACACCAATCGGTAAAGGCGCTGGTCAGTGCCCATTCCCCCTACCTAAAAACACATCTTACCCTCGATTGATAGTAACCCGACCATACGTGGTCGTCTCTTATGAGGCTGATCTCTTATCTCATAAGGAGCTATAGCTTAAGTAAGCCTTATACCCTGCCCCCACGTGTGGTGTCAATTATCCATGTAAAACCTAGATCATGCACTTGATCATCGGACAATGACATTCATAGCTGTTTCTAGACCTAACCATAGCTAACAAACCTAACCAAGGATAGGTTAGGTGGTTATCTTACTATAGTTAAGTTAACTATTACAAGATCTACCACCTCGACCTAGATAGTGACTAGCCTACCAATAGCTAGAAGATCCACATTAGCAAGGAAAAAAACCAGCTAGTTGATAGTGGGAGCCACCGACGACCTCTATATAAAGGACACTTAACAGATTTCAGGGGTAAGACTCTTAACACACTTAGAGTTCTACATACCTTTCCTCTTTTTTTCTCATCTGAAACGTGACATAGGCATTGAGCCTCGACCCCGAATTTTCCTCCAGGATGATTTCTAATCTATGTTGTGCAGGTCCGAACTGAGCAGAAAACTGCATCACCAAGTGTCTGTTGGTGAGGTGGCCATTCGGCCTCATCATGGAATTACTGTGACAACGGTTATAAGAGTGATAACGGTCACAAGAAGGAGAAATTTGGGTGCGATTCCGTTGATTGGAAAAGAGCCGGTTTTCAACGGATCTATTAACTCTATAAAAGAGTTAAAAAATATACAAAGTTAATCAATAAGTTGGAGCCCCAAAACTCTTGCGCTATCTCCTTTTTGACTCTTCTCTTCTGTCTCCATAATACAACAATGGTATCAGAGCTAAGGATGATCAACAATGTCGAACGGTGCCACGGCAATGGGGAATCGTACAACTTCACCGCAAGATCCAATAGACTGGCTAGGTCTTGAGTTTGCCTAGTTCGGCGTAGGGTGATTCTGGGGAGTGGAACTGGAGCTTCAGTGCCTAGAAGGTGTGGTGAAGACAGAGGTCGTGTATTCTCAGGGTCACGCCATCGATCCCACCTACCAACAGACCGCCTGCTCCGTCACTGGAAAGGATGTCACGGCCGGCGTTGGTCTACAAAAGCTACAACTCCTCTTCGAAAAGAGAAACTGGTGCTTCCAGATGCAGAAATCAGATCTGAAGAATCGGTAGATCTAGATGCAAAGATCACTTTGGACACTCATCGAGAGGCAATCCTGGTCGCCGAGTGCATCTACACTTTCCTCTTTGTCTTTACCGGAGTCGGCACTGCCATGACTATCTATCTATCCTCTACTGGATCGATCAGTTGCTAGCATCTTCTTGCTTCTCCCGCTATTGTGAACGTAATCTCATCGTCGCCGACCGCCACTGCCGACCGTCGTCTTTATCTACATTTTGGTCGGTACAATGTCTTGTTTTTCCAAACACGCCAGAGGTAAGTGATGACCTTTAATTATCATTATATAGGGCCACTTACAATTTATAATTATATAATATTGTTTGTTACTTATATAATATTAAATATGCATGATCACATGGGTTCACTTACTATTGTATTGTTTGTTATTTATACAATATTATTATAAATATTATAATGGCCCGGTAACTTGTCTTATATGAACAATTGTAATTTATTTTACAATCATAATGGTGCCATTTTTACTAGTTCGGTCATATATAATAATGTCTGTCCACTTACAATTTCATTTAATATTTTATTATTATTATTTTTTAAAATAATATTGAATATGCTGCTATTAGAGTTTTATATCTGAAGTGGAGACGCACTTCTAATGTTCTTCACATGCATAAGTGGTTGCATTCAAGATATTGAATGGCAATCTTAATTTGAATTCCTGTTTTTCGTTATCACCTTGGCATTATAATGTCCGTATTATAGGTTGATATGTTTTGGAATTGTGAAAATACTGTGTACTAAGAGTTTACATGTTGAATGTATTCTTGTTATGTTTTATATGTTCTAGAGATCATGGATCTTATTAAAAATGATCTATAGCCCAAAATAGGTCTCTGATGTATTTCCTTTTGGATTATTCAACCCAAAAGGAAAGTGTCAAACCTTTTGGTTTTTTAAGCATATTTATAAATTTCATGGAGTATATATATATATGTTAAAGGTTTGATGAGTTGGTTTGGGTCATTTACGTGACACCACCTCCATGGGCTTTATGGATTGGCAATTATTTTCCATTATAGTACTTTGAGTCAAGGTAGACTCTTATTATGGGAATGTACTATGTTTTGGTCGATGATCACCTCTAGCCATAGTTTTGGTTTGGTGGGAAAAATATTTGTATTCTATACTAACTAGATGGTGGAAAAATACTCAGTCATGATTGAGGTTAGACTGGACTTGATATCCGTTAGAACCATATGACGTGATTGCTTGATAGTCTATTCAAGTGGACCAATTGTTAGACCACATGATCTTGGTATGCCAGTGATAATATATCGATGCAATCATTTTATTAAATGTTATTTTTTCTTGCATCATTTTCAGTGATAATATATGCTCAATGGAATTTTTGGAACTTATTGATATATTTAGTTGGTAATCTCATATGATCTGTCCGAGTTTATTTTGTCTACTTTTAGCAAGACAAGCTTAGTAGTCTAATATATTGAATATATATTAGCTTTTCATTACAAGTGGTATTGGAAGTATCAAAGTTAATGATGGGTCATGTTATGTATCATTTTTGGTAAATGATCATTGTTAGCTATGTTATTGGATTTACCATTGGATTTTTGTGAATGAATTGAGGAGATTTGTTCGATTGAACCCAATCTTTGTTCACCTAGTGAATCAATGGAAGGTCTGACATGAAATATGTCTTGATGCAAATGACTTTAGTGTTAAGTCAGAAATTAATCATATTCGTTAATAAAACATCCAATTGACTTATGGACTTCCAATGCCGGTTAAGTTTTTTTTCGATGTTGAAAATGAGTTAATCGACATGTTACTAAGTTGACAAAATGACTTTGGACGTCAGGAAAAGGCTGGAAATCAATGCAATCTTTGTATTGGAATTTTTTTTTAAAGCTTAGTTATTATGGTTGTTCAAGCAAAATGAGCCTGACGATCCGATTTTTGTACGGATCTTGTGGATTATGCTTAAAGTTTTATTTTTGTGCATTTGCATGAGATTATTTATGATATGAGATCTGAAATTGATAATATGCAATGGAAGGTGGTTGGGATTTGAAATTATGCTGACATATAGAACTTTGATTTCGGAAAAGCCCAACATTATGGAGTGTTTTTCCATGGATTTATGTTATTGCATAATTAGATTAAACCTTATGAATTAGGGGTAGGCAGGAAACCAAACTTAGAAAATCTAAAGAAGTAGGGATTAGTAGCCCATGTACAAATGCCTGTGTCATAAAGGAAAGAGTTGGATTCTAGAACGGCCAGATGCAAGTTCATATGATATCCTGAATGATAAAGGGATTAGTTTCTATCACCCTGAAAAACGGTAATTGAGAGTCGTGATGCGGAATTTCTAGAGAAACTAGAAGAGGAACCACTGTAGGAGGATATAGAACCCCTGCATGTCATTGACAATGACTACGATGTTGACCATCAAGAGGAACCAAGAATTTTTTCTATCAAGGAATCCAAGCTCTTGAAGATCAAGTTGATCATCAAGGACAAGACCCGAAGCCGAGGGTAAGTGGGAGTAAAAGAAATAGAGTACCCCCAACTTATTTAGATGACTATTACCTTTAATTATGTCAATCATCTTGTCATACAATTGACACAGATGTGGAAGAAGTAGTCGATCCTGTAACCTATAGTGAAGCGATGTGGGAGGAAATTGTTTTTATGAAAACTTATGACCTACAAGAGGTAGAAATTTCATAGTTTGAAATGTGTACAAAGAAGATGGGTCTGTTGATAAATTCGAGGCACAGTTAGTTGCAAAAGGATATACACAGAAAGGTAGGAATAAAACTACTAGGATATTTATTTGTCGGTAGGGAAATTTGCCTCTATTAGATTGTTTTTGACACTTGTTGAACATCTGGACTTAGAGTTGTTCCAAATGGATGTCAAAAATGCTTTTCTCAACGGTGAGTTGGAAGAAATTGTACACTTATGCGACAACCTAAAGTTTTTCGGGGAATGGGACAGGAAAATATTGTATATTGGTATATACTTTGTCCTAATGTTCATGGTAATTAAATGATCCTTTAATTAGGATTCAAAGTTGTCAAATTGGACAACTGTATATATATTTTGAAGAGTGGGAGTAGCTGGAAATGACTTGGAGAGAACCAAGTACGAACTCAGTGATCGATTTGAAATGAAGGATATGGGGAAACATCTATAACGAAGATTGTGTTTGAGTCAGATTTGGGATGCAGATTAGCAATACCTTAGTAACTCCAATAGCATTGGGAATGACCTTATCAAAAGGTGGTCCTCAAGAAGGACAGGAAAAGTTGAATGTACCTTACCTTATGCTCAGGCAGTAGGTAGTTTTCTGTGCGCGATGTGTATACGATCGGATTTGGCTTTTCCAGTTGGTTTGGTAAATAGATACCAAAGTAATCCTGGATCTGCCCATTGGGAAGCTGTGAAAAGGATTATGATATATATTAAAGGAACTAAACACTTGAAATTGTGTTTTCAAGCGGAAAAGCTTGAGGTTATTGGATACTCTGATGATGACTTCGGAGGTGATAGAGATGACTCTAAGTCCACCTCTGGTTATGTGTTTATATATGGAGGTGCAATAGTTTCTTGGGGTAGCAAGAAACAAGGGTGTGTTGCTAGGCACCCACTGGAAGCTGAGTATGTTGCTTGTAATATGGTACTCATGCAGTCTAGATAAGACGTTTGTTAAATGAATTTGGGCTGGATCTTGTAATTAGACTAGTGGAAATAAATTTGGGCAGGATCTTGTAATTGGACCAGTGGAAATAAATGAATTTGGGCTGGATCTTGTAAATTGACCAGTGAAAATATTCTGTGATAATCAAGCCGTAATAACTCGAAGGGGAAACATATAGAAATATGTAGTGGCACTATATTCGAGATTTATGGCACTATATTCGAGATTTAGTAGGAAAAGATGAAATTAAAGTAACCTATGTACCTACAAGCGATATTGGGCCGATCCCCTCACAAAGGGAATTTATACGGAAGCTTATGTTAAGCATGTAAATTTAATCGGACTTAGGGTTATCTAATTCTGGAATTGAAACTAAGTGCTCGGAATATATAAGGGACTTAGGTCGGTCTAAGTCTGGAATTGGAACTGAATGTTCCTTGTCATGACGATCAAAATTTTATGAATATTATTCATGGAAAATTGAATGTAAATGTTTCTTGAAAATGGGAATGGAAATAATTCTTGGAAATAGGAATGGAAATGGTTCCTGGAAATGTCATGACGAATGTTCCTGGAAATGGGAACTGTAATGTGAAAGTAATTCCTGAAAATTGGGAATGTAAATGGAATTTGAACTATATGTTCGGAATAAATAGTGGACTTAGATCTCTAAGTTTGGAAAGGAACTAAAGTTCCTTATCATGACAATGTTTTTTATTGCCCCTGAAAATGGGAGCGGAAATTGAAATATCATGATCCTGGAAATTGAGAAACATGAATGGAATTTTTCATAATGTTGGTTCTTAAAAATGAGAACGGAAAATGTGAATTCGGCCAGAATGGCCAAGTGGGAGATGTTGGTGAGGTGGCCATTCGGCCTCATCATGGAATTACTGTGACAACGGTTATAAGAGTGATAACGGTCACAAGAAGGAGAAATTTGGGGGCGATTCCGTTGATTGGAAAAGAGCCGGTTTTCAACGGATCTATTGACTCTATAAAAGAGTTGGAAAATATACGAAGTTAATCAATAAGTTGGAGCCCCAAAACTCTTGCGCTATCTCCTTTTTGACTCTTCTCTTCTGTCTCCATAGTACAACAGTGTCCACATTGTGAGAGAAGTCAGGAAACTTTACGGTCTATTGAGGATGAAGAGCAGAAATGATCGTTATTGGCGGAGAAGGATAAGGAAGATTGGCCACTTGTTGACACCATGTATCCATAAGCTCCCAGAAAATATTTTTGAAAACTCGTGAAGCCCCTTTTGTTTTTGATTTTTTTTTTTTTTTTTTCAAGTATTTTTGTTTTAAAGATGGTCTAACTGAAAAAATATTTTAAAACCAGTCTTGCTGCTTTGTAAATAACCATTCTTAAATGGAGAAATTTAATGTCTTGCTGCTTTGTAAATAACCATTCTTAAATGGAGAAATTTGACTTTGTACGATGAGTTTAACAAGACAAATCACCATTGCTGATTACAAAAGATGGAGGGAAGAAGAGAGGAGAGCGAGCTTCTGCGTTTAGTTAAGATGAGGCAGCGATTCCACAGAGGAACAAGGAGGGGACTTTCTGAGTTTGGTCGAGGTTTTTCAGTGATTCCACAAAGGCACGAGGAGAGACTTCTTCATTTGATCGATTCCACAGACCCTAGGCTGGTCTTCGTTTCTTGAAGGTTTTGGGTATGTGATTGGAGAGGCAAGTTGTAGGTTAAGGTGATGGGCAGTAGGGAACTGGGTGATGGCCTCTATGGAGAGGATGTCGATCCATTGGTTTTCATGTTTTGAAACCGGTTAGCTATTGGGGATGGTTTAGTCTTAGCCTCAAAGTATTGGAATTGATTAGAACCCATCCTGGTTACCCAAATTGGCCTAGTTTAATTCAAAATCAAGGATTGAATCGGTCAATGCCGATTTTGATCTGAATCACTCAGAATCGAACGGATAGTGAGAATTGATTGGAAATGAAGCAGAAATAGTACGAATCTATCAAAATCAGATGGATCAATCACAGTCAATTCCAATCTGAATAGACAAATTCAACCATTCCAATTCAAATATTTATTTATTTATTTATTTATTATTATTATTATTATTATTATTATTTTGGGAGTGATTCCAATTTCTGAAACCATGGATGGCTAGCTAGTGTTGAGCTTGATGTCAACATAAATGCAATTAATGCACCCAAATTTCATACCTTTTTTTTCTCTAAAGATCAATTGGATTAATAAAAAGAAAGAATATACAAGAGGATTGATATACGCAACAATGCTTAGACGAAGGAAATGAAATCAATCCCACCTTCGGCATTGCCATCAGTAGGAGAGGACCTCAGACGTAAGTCTAACAATAAACTTTTAAAAACAAATAACTAAGTGAATCGGAATCTTGGCCGTTGGGCCGCATCCAATTCCAGCTCCCTGGAGGTGAGAAGGGGCCAGGTTTCGACAGGGGAATTTGATTCAAGTCTTGCTGCTGTTTTCGCTAAGAAATCGGCTACCACATTTGCTTTGCTGTAGCAATGAGTGACTTTCCAAGAAATTGAACCCAAATAAGAGAGAACGCCCATCCATCTTTGCTGAATAAACCATGGAACCAGCCCTTTGGAGAATAAGAACACCACAGCAGCAGAGTCACACTCGATCCAAAGGTTTTGGATACAAGAGTTTTTTGCCTGTTCAAGGCCGGTAATGAGAGCTAAGAATTCAGCTTCAAAGTTAGATTTTATACCAACAAAATTTCTGAAATTCAGCAAAGGTTCACCCTTGTAATTTCTAAACACACCGCCAGCTCCAGTATTTCCAGGATTCCCTAACGAGCATCCATCAGTATTTAGCTTAATCCAGTTCTGAGGGGGGAGACACCATCGAACTTCAAAAATTTCTCTTTGCTTGCCAATTACCCGGGGAATTCCCACTCTCCTGGCACATATCAAATCAGCTACAGACAAGGTTTTCCTAAGGTGCACTGTCGAAATCATACCTATCTCACATTTAATCATAGCAAAACGCTGCCTGTGATGCCAATAGGTACCCTCGTGGATTCTCATATTCCTCTCCATCCAAACTGCATAAGGAATTAACACCACGCCACTAAGCCATAGTCTTGAGAATGTGACGAATTCTGCTTTACATTTCCACCAGCTAAATAAATCTTCCATTCTTGTGAAGTGGTTCCATCTGACACCAAATAGATCACAGAACATATTCCACAGGGCCTGGATATACTCACAGTGAATAAAAAAGTGGGAACTAGACTCTTCCGCCTTTTCACATAACCCACATCTCGAAGGCATTGCAATCCCTTTTTGCACACTTGGTCATCTGTAGGGAGTCTACCATGGGCTAACCTCCATCCAAATGCTGCCTGTCATGGCTGTAAAAGAGCTTTCCAGAGAATGGAAAACCAAGAAACAGACGCCTTTTTTCTTCTTATCTCCTCCCACGCCGAGGCCAAAGAGAAGGCACCAGACGAAGATAATTTCCAGTGGCATACATCCTCTTAATTCGTTAGGGATATTCTCTTCGCCTTCTCAAACGATTCAGACAAGAATGATGAAGAAACATTTGGGAAGCACCACTCACCATTCCTAATGAAATCCGCCACCCGCAGCTGCCTCGAAGTAAGCGCTTCTAAGTCCAGATTAGAGGATTCCACCAATGAGGAATTTTCTAACCAACAATCCTTCCAGAAGTTGATCTTGACGCCATTTCCTACTGTCCAGCTCTCCATATTTGTTACAAAATCCCACACCCTTTTTAGACCCTGCCAAATAGATGAAGACTTGTAGCTCCTGAGATCGCCGTTGCTAGTAGTAAACCTTGCTCTAAAAAATTGACTCATTGTAGAATCCTCATCCTTTATTTTCCATAATAATTTACATAGACAAGCTCTGTTAACATCTCGTAACTTTCGAATACCCAGACTTCCCTCCTTCTTTGGCTTGCAACAGTCCTCCCATTTAACAGTGATTTTTTTCTCAACCTCCATTTGGCCAGACCAAATGAAATTCCTCATCCATGTTTCTACAGTTTTAATTGATGCCTGAGGCCACCAATAGACTGCAAATTATGCATAGGAATGCTCGATATAACTGAACGAACAAGTTTAATACGGCCTGCCATTGAGAGCAATTTCCCTTTCCAAGCTGCAAGTCTACATTTGATCTTATCTAGCAGAGGTAACAAGTGGGATTTTGTGACTCTTCCCTTGAAGATTTTCACCCCAAGATATTTTGTAGGGAATTTGGATATCTGAATACCCAAAAACTCACTAATGAACTGTTTTCTGTGAGGGGCCACCTTCCTAAAAAAAATCTTGCTTTTATCCAGATTAAAAAACTGACCAGAGAATGCCTGATATTTATCTAAGAAAGAGTGAAGATTTCTTACATATTTTTCCGACGCGTTCATGAAAATGAAAATATCGTCCGCAAAGAGAAGGTGGGATGGAGTGAGCACACCTCTTGACCCGGGTAGGGATTTAAGAGCACCTTCTGCAACCATGCTTCTTAACCCTCTATAGAGCACTTCTTCTGCCAGAATAAATAGAAAGGGAGATAAAGGGTCACCCTAGCGAAGACCACAACCCACAGGGAAGAAGCGCACCGGTCCCCCATTTACTAAGACTGAAATCCTAGTAGAGATAAGGATTTCATGAATCCAAGATATCCACTTCTGAGAGAAACTAAACTTTTTTAGGACTTCAAAGAGGAAATCCCAAGAAAGAGAGTCATATGCTTTCTGAACATCAATTTTGATCCCCATACCTCCTCCCTTGACTGCAGTATACATCAGATTTGCCAATTCTGAGGCAAGGCTGATATTCTCAGAAATTATTTTCCTCTTCTGGAATGCACCTTGTTCCTCTGAGATCAGCCTGGGAAGCAGCGCTGAAACTCTATTTACCATAATTTTTTATAGCACCTTACAAAAGAAATTCCCCATACAGATCGACCGAAACTTGTCCAGGGTCACAGCTCCCCGCACCTTCGGAATTAGAGTAAGAAAACAGTTGTTCACACCCTTAGGAAGAAACCCCGTTCTGAAGAAGTGCCTCACAGCCCTGCAGAAGTCCGCTTCCACTATATTCCAAACTCTTCTAAAGAATTTTCCATGAAATCCATCAGGCCCAGGAGAACTATCTAGATCCACCTCCCAAACAGAATTTTTTATTTCTTCCAAAGAGGGTATAGTCTCTAAACCCAAAGCATCTGCCTCATTAATCTCCTTGGGGATACAATTCAATAAATCATGATGAGGAGTAGTCTGAGCGGCACTATGGAAGGCTTCATAATATTCAGAAATGTAAGATGATAACCTCTGCTGGTCACTAATCCACTCACCATTTATGTTCTTCAAGGTACGAATTTGATTTCGCGACCGTCTCATTTGTACAGAGAGGTGGAAGAATTTAGAGTTTTTGTCCCCCTCTTTCATCCACCTCTGTTTGGCCTTTTGAGACCAAAAATTGTCTTGCATTTGAGTTGCTTTCAAGAGATATGTCTTCGCGTCTGCCTCTCTGTCAAATAGATCATCTGTCATCCTTGATGCCTCAATTTCTTCCTGAATTAAATCCAGATTTTTCGAAGCTTTCTTTACTTCTTCATCAACATTAGGGAAATTATTCCTGGCCCAGGTCTTAATAAAAAATTTTACCTGCTTTAACTTCTAAGAAAGCACCAAAATGGGGTTCCCTGACACCTCCTTATTCCACACCTCCCTGATAATATCCTCAAAATTCACATTTTCCATCCAGAAATTATTGAATCTAAAAGGAATATTACCTGGTTTAGGAATGGCATCTGAGACCACCAGAATAGGGGTATGGTCCGGGGCAGTTCTTTGCAAAACAATTTGATTAATATTCCTGAACACCTCCAACCAATTCCCATTACAAAAACTTCGATCCATAACAGCTACAACATTTCCCCTGCGACGATTGTTAGTCCACGTGAACTTTTTCCCCTGTGAAGGAGCTTGAACCAAAGCACACGTGTCCACCATTGCTTGAAACTCTGCCACCGAGCTAGCATTAAATCTTCCTGGCCCCTTTTTTCATTTGAAAGAAGAGTAGCATTAAAGTCCCCTATGACTGACCATGGGGTATTTGGGTTAACCACCAAACCCAGGTCAGTCCAGAGCTCTCTGCGATTGACCTTAAAACAATTTTCATGAACAAAGGTCAATCCCACTGAGCAACCCAACCAATCCACCGTGACTGATAATTGTTGGTTAGACAAAGAAACAACTGAGGGACGAGGAGAACCTTGTCTCCACATAAGCCAAAGATTCGGAACCTTGTCCACCCGATCATTGTGAATTAAATCCCCAGAGTACCCCATTTTGTTAAATAACAAAGAAGGAAAATCTGACGCCTTCACCATCGGCTCAGGCAAACATACAAAATCAGGAGAGTGCTCCCTCAGGATCATCTTCAAGGCTCTAATATCAGCCGCCTTCCGCACACCTCTAATATTCCAAAATAAAATCTTCATGGAGAAAGGATTTAATTTTGGACCTTGTCAGACTTATTCATCTGACCAACCTTCTTCTTACCCTTCTTCCCTCCTTTAGAAGTATCAGTATCAGATTTTTCCTTTGCAAGAAGGGCACGATCAACCACCCCTACTTCCTGAAAATTTAGAGCCACACGCCCATTTACAATTTCTGTCTCTGGGATACAAGAAATCTGAGAATGTCGATGGCTGGGAAGGATTCTGGATAAGAGACCGCCTCTTGAGGGCTGGCCAGCCACACCACTGCTTCCCCTAGTCACCACATTCCGTCGAGGGCGACTTGGTCTGGCCGAGTTCACTGGGTTCATGGTAGGAGCAACCAAGGTAGGGGCGTCAGAGGCAGCTTGCTAACTCTCCTCTTCGGACTCTGAGAGAGCATCATCATCTGGGTCAGAATCCGACCCTGATCCAGATCCTAGATCCGATCCAGCCACTTGGCCTTCCTTGATCTGGGATGTTGAACTTGATTGAACTTCAACTTGAGTTGAAGTAATGAAATAAAGGTTTCTTGTCAAATCGGGTTCAGGTTTATATTAGGGCCAGGCCTGGTTAATGAAATGTCTAATGTTTCCCACTCCCCTTCCTTTCAACTAAAAAACTATTTCTTCTCTAATTTTTGGTCGATCTATACCCACTGAATGGTTCACTTCTTGTGGTGGATTTTCTTCCATTGTGATTGGAGATATTTAAGATTGATGTGGCAACACTGGTCATTGGGTAGAAAGGTGATCATGTGATATAAACTCAAATCATATAGTTAATTAGGGATGAGCTTTTAGGTTAGTGGTAGACAACTATGCAGTTGGGCTCTGGCATAAGTCTAGGTGAGGTTATTAGTTTGAACCTCCTACACCCCCTCAATCTTCTTGAAAAAATATTAGTAGTATTTATTATATTGTAATAAGTGTGACCCAGTAGATCCCCTTGTTGATCCCTTGATGTGACCCCTTCACGGGTCTGGCCTTGCCTAAGTGGCCCTTCAACTAACGTCCAAACAAATCAAATAACTATGTATTAAACATTTCCCTAATGTCATCAACCGCTTACATATCGTCTAAAACTAACTGTTGATTCCATATTATATTTTAGGTTAAAAATAAACACATTACCATTTGGCAAATAGGTTGCCTAAAGCGTTATTCTTTCTTCTTCAAAAGGGGAGTCTCAAACTATTTGATTCCATTCCGAATTAATATCAGTTGGGATTGTGTTAGATTGTAATTTAAGGAAGATATTAGATGTTTCGATCCACCCGTTTAAACCAGACTTCATACCATAGGTATGCTTGATAAGTCATAATCAAAATTCCATTCCATTATATGAACATCATCTCATTTTCGTCCATTTACAATGTAGGACTAAAATTTCCCTCATTCCACACAAATGCTTCGCATAAAATTAAACAACTTCGAAGAGATCATAAATTCAAATGTCGTAGGAAACACAACAACTAAAACTGCTTTTTTTCAAAGAACAAAAATGAGGAATTTCAAAACTTTCTATGTATTTGTTTTAAATACATTTAAAACTGTAACAAATACATTTAAAACCAACGAACTTACAGTATGGTTTCATGATATCATTCTTCATGTCATTCTTGAGAGAAAGTAATGAAAGATGATTTTAGAAAATTATAAGATTACTCAAAATCTTTTTTTATTTTAATTAAATTACTCAAAATAAGTTAATGACTTATAAAATACCCAAAACCTGAAATTTCCATTGATTTAAATCAACTTGTGACTTGTGAGGTAAAATACAAAAATATGGACAAGTAGTAATGTGACTCCACTCTAATCCCCATTTGACCATGTTTTCTATCCTTCTATATATCTAAATACTAAGGTTGAGAAAACTAACCATAGGCAGAAATAGATTACAATCATTGGAGACTAGATAACCATCTCCCCAATTTCCTAATATGGAAGAAGGAGAAATTCAAATTGATTTGGACTCTACCTTATCAAATCTCCCCAATTTAGTAAAGAATGGATTGGCACAAGAGGATGAGGATATGAACAATTATGTGAGTCAGCATGATGTGGACCGGTCTAGCTCTGAGACCGGCTCAGAATATGGGTCTCTCTCAGACCAAGATGATGAAGAGGAGGGTGAATCGAACCAAAATGGGAACCCGCCTATCTCTAACAGAATACAAAAACAGAACCAGGAGGATGTGACTCACACTCTCCCTATGGACCCTGTGCGTCTTTCCTCACGTCCCAAGAGGACGGGAATGTCCTTAGTCTCTGGTCGTGGGACTTTGGTTGGTAGGGGAGGCCGATCTTCCTCCAATAGGGACCCTAAGCCCTCTGTTCGAGCCCCATTGAGTAGGAGGGAAGCAGCGACATTGGAAGTTACAATGGTGGAAGATGCGGTGGCTGCTCTCGAGAAAGGCACATAAGTGAGAGAAAAAAGGAGAAGAAAGAAAAAGCAGAGCGGTCAGGCTTCAAATCCTGACAAAGGTAGTCGTAAAAATTGTTAACCATGCATGTTCTGTTCTGGAACATTCGGGGTGTCCGAAAGGAGGCTGGTAGGAGGGCTTTGAAATTTCTCCTCAGAGAATCTTCGCCAGAGAATCTATGTGTAGCTGAACCGATGGTTGAGGTCAGTAGTTTTCCCTCATTATTTTTTGATAAATTGGGTTATGCGGCTGAAGTGATTCCCAATAATCGTCAAGATAGGGTGCCCAATTTTTGGGTTATCTGGAAGCGAGGTATGGGTTGTCCTTCCTTGATTTCAATGTCAGACCAACAACTCACTGTTGAGATTGATTGGATGGGTAAAAGAGTTCTCATGTCATTTATTCATACCAGTTGTTTTAAAATTGAGCGTAGATCTCTTTGGTCTGATCTTGCTTCGATTTCTACTACTTCTTCTCCATGGGTTGTTATTGGTGACTTTAATGCCACTCTAATGTCTCATGAGAAAAGAGGGCCGGGTAATTTTAATTTGGGTTCTGCAGCAGAGTTCCAGGCTATAGTTGACACTTGTATGCTCTTTTTCTGCCCCTCTCAAGGGAAAAAGTACACTTGGTCGAATAACCGTAAAAGGGGTAATGTGCTGGCGGTCTTGGACCGAAGTTTTTATAATGAGCAGTGGATTGATGAGTTCAAGAATGTTTCCTAGCGGGTCCTCACATGCTCTGCGTCGGATCACTCTCCTCTGTTGATTTAGTCTTTTGCTGTCCCAAACCCCCCCCCAACATCCCATTTCTCTTCCATAGCTTTTGGATGGAGAACAACGGTTTTCTCCCGATGGTGGAGAATGTTTGGTCGCAGTCTGTTAGTGGAAATCCGATTTCTAGATTAGCCCAAAAGCTGAAAAATGTAAAATTAGCTGTCAAGGCCAGGGCAAAAGGGGCTTTCCCTAATCTAAATGAGGAAGTGGATAAGGCTACGCCAAATTTAAAAAGAGTGCAGGATTCTATTGCTGAATCTGGAATGACCGTCCTCCTTTTTAATGAAGAGACCGATGCAAAAACTGCTCTCTTGAATGCATCAAAGCTGCATGAGAAAATGTGGTCTGAGAAAGCAAAAGTCAAATGGTTAAAGAATGGGGATCGGAATTCAAAATTTTTCCATCTCTTGGTTAAAATTAGAAGATCAAAAAATCAGATTAGTTCTCTGCAGCGTGAGGATGGTTCTTGGATTTCAGAGCATCAGGATTTGGCCAATTATATGGTCAACTATT
This sequence comes from Macadamia integrifolia, assembly GCF_013358625.1. NCBI lineage: Eukaryota > Viridiplantae > Streptophyta > Magnoliopsida > Proteales > Proteaceae > Macadamia > Macadamia integrifolia. The sequence continues at coordinate 4,906,223 of NC_056563.1, read as the reverse complement.
ATGAGAATTTCCACTCTCATACTCCGATATCTCCTCACCATGAGTTGCCGGACCAGATCCCAAGAATATTATCTGATGACGATAATTTTTTCCTGGATGCCATTCCTACCAGAGAGGAAATCAAGCAGGCGGTGTGGGACCTTGATGCAGATAACTCTCCAGAGCCTGATGGTTTCTCAGGTCAGTTTTTTAGAAGGTGTTAGGACATTGTGGAGAAAGACTTTTGTTGGGCAATTTTTAATTTTTTCCTAGTTGGAAAGATCCCTAAAGGGGTCAATAATTGTTTCCTCACCTTGATCCCTAAAATTAATGGGCATCATCCTTAGATAAATTTCGACCCATATGTATGGGGAATTTTTTTTGTAAGGTCTTATCCAAAATTTCTGCCACTAGATTAACTTCTCTTCTCCCAAGGTTAATTTCTGCAGAACAGGGTGCCTTTCAGAAGGGTAAAATCATCTCATAAAATATTGGCCTAGCATCCGAGCTAGCAAATTTGATGCACTCTACAGTAAGGGGAGGTGGTATGGGCATAAAGTTGGACGTGCAAAAGGCTTATGATTCTCTTTCTTGGGATTTTTTGCTTGCCACGTTAGAAAAATTTGGCTTATCCCCAAAGTGGATTAACAGGGTTCACCACCTGCTTATTTCAACAAAGATTTCTATCTTATTGAATGGAGGTCCAGTGGGATTTTTTGGGGTTGGCTGTGGTTTGAGACAAGGGGACCCCATCTCTCCTATTCTGTTCATTTTGGCCGAGGAAGTGCTATGTAGAGGCCTAAAAAATATGGTTGTGGAAGGTAAGATGAAATCTCTCTCGGGTCTGAGAGGTGCTGTTACTCCCTCTCATCTGCTTTTCGCAGACGACATTTTCATTTTTATGAATGGCTCTGCCACTTATGTTAAGCAGATCCATGCTTTTTTATCCAAGTATCAGGAGTTCTTTGGTCAGAAGATTAACTTGGAGAAAAGCAAGATATTTTTTGGGAAAATTGTTTCTCATAGAAGACAATTTATTACTGAGTATTTAGGAGTGGCAGCGGCTACCTTTCCCACCAAATACCTGGGGGTGGAGATCTTTAAAGGAAGAGTGAAAAATAATCACCTTCTTCCTCTTCTGGATAAGATAAAAGGCAGACTTGCAGGATGGAAAGGGAAACTCCTATCTATGGCTGGAAGGGTGGAACTTGTTAAGTCGGTCATTTCTGGGATTCCAATCCATAACTTCTCTATATATTGGTGGCCCGAAGGATCGATGAAGTTGGTGGAGCGTTGGATCCAAAATTTTGTCTGGTCAGGGGATATAGAGGTCTCGAAGAAGATTGTGATTAAATGGGATAAGGTGTGTAAACCAAAAAAAGAAGGTGGTTTGGGCATCAGAAAATTGCGTGAAGTGAACTTTGCTTGTTTATGTAAATTGGCATGGCAGATTAAGCATGAAGACTCCATCATGAGCAGATTTTTCAAGGAACGATTTATTAATGTTGATGGTTCGCTGAAAATGGGATATAAATCCTCTTCCATATGGCCTGGCTTGAAGAAGGTGTGGAATTTTATTTTTGAACATGAGCAATGGATTGTAGGTAATGGGGAGATGATCAATTTCTGGCAGGATCGGTGGCTGGACTCGAAATCTATTGCAGAGCTCTCCAATCTGGATCAATCCCTTTTCTCTGGTACTAAGGTGAAAGTTGCAGATTTTATTGATAATTTCTCTTGGAATTTTCCTCCAGTCTTTTTTTTCGCTAAAATAAAATAAATATTGGTTTCCATTATAGAGTTTTGTAAGTCTTTGAGGTAAGCATACTTGATCCCTGGTTTCCTCCAGTCGATTCTACTTTCCTTGCCCAAAAGTGGGACCAAGCAAAAAATATTCTCATCCAGACTGTAGAAGACTCTTGTGTTTGGCAGTTAACCTCTTCAGGTGTTTTCTCTATAAAATCAGCTTGGGAAGAATATAGGGAGAAACACCAAAAAATTAGTTGGTATTCTCTTATTTGGTGTTTTGGTATTCAGTTAAGACAAGCGACTTTTGCTTGGCGAATGATACAGAATAAATTGCCAACCGATGACAATGTAAAAGAGGAATTCCTCTTGTATCTCAGTGCTCGCTATGTGGCAAAGAGGAGGAATCGCTGATCCATATTTTCTACAAATGTGAATTTTCTTCTAGCATATGGAGAGATTTCTGCTTTGGTTTTGATGTGCAATGGCTTCCATTTGTGGACGTGGAAAATCTCTGCGTGTGGTGGAAACAAACTGCTAGAAAGTGTTATTTTAAAAGAGTGTGGCTAAGTGGCTTCTCCCTTCTTCCATATTTCATATGGCAGGTAAGGAATGCAAGACGGTTTGAGGAAAAATCGATAACAACCAATCACTGTTTTGCAGTGGTTAAGAGTGAGATCAACCTCCAGGAGATAGCGGTTTCTGGATCTCCCCTCCCTTTCGAGGCACTTCTTTGTGCTAGATGGCTGGGTATTTCTAGAATTCCCTATAAACCCAGGGAGATCTTAGAAGTTTTCTGGTGTTCTCCCCCTCCAGGATGAGTAAAACTTAACTCTGATGGGTGCTCCCTAGGGAACCCAGGAAAGGCAGGGCCTGGTGGAGTCTTACAGAATGATAAAGCTGAGGTGATACAATCCTTCAGACAATTTTTGGGAGTGTACACAAACTTTGAAGCTGAAGTGCTAGCAGTTATTTATGTTCTGGAAATGGCTAGAGCATTGGATATTACCTAATTATGGGTTGAGTGTGACTCGGTGGCTGTGGTTCTTCTTATTTCTCAATGAAAAGTCACGTGGTATGTGCTTCAGAGGTGGATGAGCTTAGGCCCGTACCTACAGTCCATAACCTGGAAGATTACTCATTGCCTTCGTGAAGCTAACCCAGTGGCTGATTTCCTTGCAAAGTCTGCTACAAAATTGGAAGAGTCCTCTCCAGTAGCTTCTTGGCCTGTGCTAGTTGCCATGGAGTTAGATGTTGATAGGCACAATCGGCCTAGATACCGTTTTAAATAATGGTGTTTTTGTTGCTTTATCTATTTTTTGGTTTGGCAGGGTTTTAGTTTTGATTTCTTCTCCGCTGATGGCAATGCCGAAGGTGGATTAGTTTTCAACTAATTCCATACAGCTGGTTCTTTTTTCCATATACATTCTTTTTCTTCTTTTCTCTTTTTTAATACATATGATCTTCTAGCAAAAAAAGTTCCCTACAGACGTGGAGTTTAAGCATGATTCTTCAAGTTTGAGCACTTTTTTTAAAGCCAAATATTTTGGGATGGTGGCTCTTTTAAAAAATCCTATATTTCCTCTTTGATTTGGCCAGGAATCAGAAGAGTTTGGGGGTTCATCTCAAGCAAAGAAATGTGGATTGTGGGATATTGCTGCCATATAAATTTATGGAAAGATAATGGTTTGGCAATTATTCTATTATGGAACTTTTGAATATGGGGGAAGAGACCTTTTCAAATGCAAAGCGTAGAGTGGCTGATGTTATCTCAAATTCTCAATGGAATCTTCCTAAGGTAACTTCTGATTTTATGAAAAATATTTTCAAAACGGTGGAAAAAAATCCTCTTCATTAGTCCAACGTAGAAGATCGTTGTTGGAATTGCACTCATTCAGGGGTTTACTCTTCGGGTTTGGCCTAGGTTGAAATTCATCGCAGGAACCCAAAAGTTCCTTGGTTTGCAATGGTATGGGGGTCTCATCTGTAGCCATGGAAAAAAAAATTTTGGGTGGCGGCTTATGAATGGTAAGCTGCCCACTGATGATCAGATCAAAGCCAAGGGCGTCCCACTTTCTTCCAGTGCTTTTTTTTCCTGAAGTCTGAGGAATCGCCCAATCATTTATTTTTAGATTGTAATTTCATGATAGGAATAGGTCTCTCTGGCTTTGGTATGAATGGTGTTATCAATTAAGTATATTAGATCATGTGAAGTGGTGGTTCAGAAAATGCAGGTTGATCTCTGTGAAGGACCCATGGTTAGCTGGTTTTCTGCTAATTACAGATCACATATGGAGGGAAAGGAACACCATAAGATTTCAGAATGATTTTAAAATCCTGGCTACATTTTTATATGGTTAAGAGAGATCTCAAAGAGTCTTCTCTAAACTTACAAGGAGTAGTGAATTTTTTTTCAGATCTTATTGTATGTAGATCTTGATCTTCAGGGTATTCCCAAAAATCCCCAATCCATTCCAGACGTTTTCTGGTGTAAGCCATCTATTGGATGGGTGAAACTTAATGTAGATAGATGCTCGCTTGGCAATCTGGGAAGGGCTGGTGTTGGGGGGCTGTTCGGGACAACATTGGGCATTCCATTTAAGCATTTAACACTTCGTTGGGTGTACAAACAAACTATTATGCTGAGTTTCGTGGTTTTATGGAAGGTGTTTATAGAGTGAGATCTCTTGCCATTTCGCGACTTTGGGTAGAAGCAGACTCTGTGGCTTTGGTGATGGCAGTTCAGAGAAATCTCATTCCATGGTTTGTTCTACAAGAATAGATTGGTATTGGCCACTATCTTGACTCGATCCAGTGGAAGATCTCTCATTACTTCATGGAAGGAAATTCATTGCAGACTTTCTTGCTAAGAATGCAGCTAAAAATGATTGCACGAGTATTTTTAGCTCTTTCCCCTCGCATATCAGAGATGAGCTGATGTATGATATTTTATTTAGACCTCAGTTCAGATTTCATAATCAATACTTGGCTTTTCCTTGTTGAAGGTAACGCTGAAGGTGGGGAATATCTAGTTCCACTCTTGTATTTTTTTTTCTTCTGATTTTTAATAAAATTCCTTGGATCTTGAGCAGATATTTTATTTTATTTTTTGACTTGAGTGATCTTTCTTTTGTGAAAAACCAAAAGTAGTAAAGTTTTTAATTTTTGCACTGCGATCCAACATAATAAACTTATCTAGACACCCAAGTTGTTGCCACTTGGAAGATCAAATAAGGACAAAATTTTGTAGATATGTACCTAAAGTTTATCCAACCTATCTATCAAGTTTCATACTAAACAAAGTTCGTCAATTAGAAAAACAAAGCTTTAGAAATATAGGGACTATAAGATGGTGTATAGTCACAACTGAATATAATGAGGCATACTAATACATGAGAATGTATTTGATTGGATTAGACTCTGAAATTTGACATTTGACTATTCTAATGCTAGACCTATTTATCTAATGTTAGAATTACCACATCAACTCACAACGTAGCAAAAATTCATGGGACACCCAAGTAAGCTTAATAGGTCGGATGGCATTTTGTAATACTTTCTGTTATTGTTTCTTTATTCTAACTAGTCTTAAAATGTTAAATTATAATATTCACTCTTGTAGTATAAAGGTCCTACATGTGTTTAGTCAAAGTTTCTGATATAATTATGCACTCATACGACTACGAACAATGCTATATGATATTCGAGCTTTGGGATGCAAATGTGGGTTGTATTTCTTTAATGATTATACTACCCTCCAAACACACCACAATTTCAATCAACTTTATCTAGTTGATTGCAAGGGAAGGGAAGAGAAGTGAAATCATATTTAAAAAGAAAATAATAAATTTTGTAATTATTATTGTGTAATTATCTTAAGCTCTTATTAAATATAAGCCCATCAAATCTCAAATGCTGCTCAACCTAGACTCTTTGTCCAGACCACTCCATTCTCATTTATCCAATGACAAACTTCAATAAATCCTGGACCAAAACCTAACAGCTTAAAAGAAAGATGGTTTGGATTCCAAGTTGACGTGTCATAGTGGCATGCCATGATTGCATGATTCACTTTCTTTCTAGCATGTATATCAACTACATATACTTTTACTTTAGGTAAGACATGACAATAATAGACTTGAAATAGGAATGGTATACTATGACATAAGGCTGGTGGTTGGGAGAGGTTTCCATGGATGAGTTTTATACCTCCAATTGTGGCATTCTCATAAGATCCTTCAATGTTCTCAGTACTCCATATGCGTACATGGTGTCCTAATTTTTCGACAACAAAATCAATGAGATCCTCAGCAGAAGTCACACAAGTTCTCTCCTCACCTCGAGTGGGACTCATCTCACATATCTCGAGGCTGCGCTTAATATAATCATCCATGTTTGATTCATCCACCACACCAAAAATCTTCTTCAATTCCTTAATCCGGGAAAGAGAAAATGGGATTTTTGATGCCAGAGGCCGCGGCAAGAATGATTTATATGACATGAAGTCCCTTAGATCAGGGATGGGCATGAAACTTCCCTCTTTCACCATTGACTCTCGAAAATATGGCAAACCCCCTTGGCTAGCAATTGATAGGGGTGTTTCATTTGGAAGGTCATCATATTTATTTTTTTCACCAACAAACTTGGCTATTGGTGGAAGGGCTGCGTCAACTATTGTATGCTTCACTAGTGCATTTGTAGAACAAGCAACATTAGCTTGCTTACAAAACAAATGCAGGTGGGAAGCCAATTCATTTTCTTCAATAAATTTCATATACGTTGTGGCCTGGTGGAGGCTTAATGGAGAAGCTTTTGCAACTATCCAATGCGGAGGGGGTGAAAGAGGAATATGCTCTTCCCAATACCGTGAGAAAACATTTTCAGCTTGAGAAACCTGCAATTTCATGGGGAAAAATAAGAACCAAATAATAATAATAATAATAATAATAATAATAATAATAATAAAGTTGAAATGAATGGATTAGTAGAAGAAACATTTATCTTACACTAAAGTAGGCTAGTATCAAAAGACCAAATAATAGAATAGGATGTGTCATGGAGAAATGAAATGGAGAACGGAATGAGCTCAGTTTGTTGCATGAAGAGGGGTGGGGTGTTTGAATTTATATAGAGGAAAAATTTGAGCCCAGATCGATCCTCTCCAGCCAGCTGTACAGTCCAAACGCATCTCACACCATTCCACACCATCCATGGGGTGTAAGGACTAGGAGTGTGCCAAATTACCATCCCACCCTCTATGAAACCGAAAGCCCTATACATATTGATGCCTTTGCGCATGCTCACAGTGCAGGGGCCACATCACTAGACATTGATCTCTTGCTTATACTCTAACTATGGTCTCTTGCTTATACTCAAAATATGTGCAAGACAATGATAGTTTTTGATAATGATATAATGAGAGTTTTCCTTTTGTAGGGTTCACAAACCCCTATAGTGTTTTAGTTCCTTTCCCAAAAAACCCTTATGATATCCCATGTATGCATCTAAAGCACCCCTGATGAACCATTCACCATGGCCTTAGGAAAACTTGGTCTGATTGTTATCTACCTATTTGTTTCAATTATTTCCCCGAAAATAGACCTCAAACATGGCATGTAAGTACATAACCTTAACCCCTAGCAACCCACAAATTTAGGTTTACTTGATTAGCCAAATGATACATATTTAGGCAATGGAGGTAACTATTGCTATGGTAAGGCAACTAGTTAGAACTTAAATTTTGTGGACGTTATCTCCACATGATCATCCATTCATTTGCAAGGTTCTAGTCTAATCTACTTTTGCCACGTGGAAATATAATGTCACAAAAATTGGTCAACTTAACCTCTCTTTTTTTGTTTTTTTTCTGTGAAAAACTTTGATAGCATTGAGAAAATGAAACGGTATAAACTTTATCATGTTGAGCTATATATAATATAGATGTAGCCTGAAACAAGATGTTCACACATAGCTGATCCAAAGTTGGACCTTCCCATTCAAACAATCAATTTCAAAAGAGTGGCCCTCCACATGGTAGATGTTAGGTGGATTTGACTAAGCGAACCATGGAAATTGAGGGGAAATTAGGTCTAAATTTATTGAACTTGCCTTATTATTGTATGAACTAGTTAATAAATTTTGTGTTAGATAGGTCTTACCATATAGATAGGGAAAGGTCGGGTAATGGCCTTACCCTTCCACAGGGCATCTCAACTCCGTATCCAACTCTATACATGACAAAATTCACATTTTACTCTACTGGAGCCTCTATGCACTCAATAGAGGACATTGTCCAAAAAAGTTTCAAATTATGAAATTCAATTTTACAATTACAGCCACTAAAGTAATAACTTATGGCATACACAATCCAAACTGATGAGATTTCAACTAGTATTACTCGCCCAAAATGGTAATTAATTGCAAAGGAATATAAGAAAAATGCAACTCAAGAAAAATCATATTTCAACAAAATAGACCCAAACCTTCCCCTGGTAAAAAGGTTACAGATTACTTGATTTCTCTGACATTCCTAACATACCAAAAATTAGGATGTCAGAAATTTTCTAAAACAACACATTAACTAAAAGTTGATGTATGAAGCATTATTTAATGAAAAAATATTATTCAAGAAGAACCTCAGCCATACATTTTTTAAATCAGAATAGCTCCCATATGGTTAGCTATAGGTACAATCCAAATTGCCACTCTAAGAAGCAATTTTGAGACATTCGGGTCAAAATGCATAGCCATGGAAGGAAAACTTTGAGAGGAGAAGTTTAATAATAGTTGGAAATAAGATCAGTTATTCAAGGAAATTTCGACAGTAGATAAAATTAAGATAAGTCTTGTAACAATTGACAAATATTCTGTTTTATAAGCTTTATGGCAAAAGTTCATTGGTTGGGAGGCTTTAAAGGGTATATTTAGACCAGCACCAAGTTTTTCCATATTGAAGGGTGATTGACAAATCTGATTGTATGGGATATTAAAAAATGGTCTAGGGTTGGCAAATGTCAAATTTAGACAGTTTCAGTTCTACCCTCCATTTTTTTTTTTGCTAGAAGTCAATAAGTATAATATATGAAAGAAGAATGATATGTACAAGTTTAACGTTCATCTATACCCTCCCATTTTTTGGCATATTCACTTGTATATTTAGCTGTTCATTTCTTTGATGGGAAAAAAAATGCATTATTCACTGGATTTTCAAAGCTTTATTTTTCAGTTGGTCAACTCCATTTTTTCTAAAAATTGATATGTGAGAATGAGACCTTGATCTCTATTGTCAAAAAAAAAATTTCAACTCTATCTGATGTGTGATATGGTATTTATTTGTGGTGGTCTACAAGTACCACTAAACTACTAAAATTTCTCCAAAGGTTTATAGACATGCATGAACAAAAATATTTCTTATTTGCTCTCATATTTTTTTCTATCTCAATTTCATCAACTAAATTCCAATTCCAACTCAAATGATCACAGGATACCTCAGTTTCTAGTCCACCATCTTCTCCTAATTTTTCATAGTCAAAAAATATTAATGCGCTTCAGTCTAATGCAACATGCTTACATCTGAACAGTCTAAACTCATATGGTCTTTTAAAGCTAGGAACTACACCTCGAGTATACTCCTTAACAAGCTTAGCAAATGATGAGGACTTGATCTCTATCAATTTGGATGGGGAATCATATTCCACTATAAGGCCTGCTTAAGACAAAAAAGCATGGCAATCTAATTAGGGAAGCACAAGAAAAATGATAAGATGTCATATTTTTGAACTCAACTGAATCCATTTTCTTGTAGTGTACTGCTAGCTACTAACCATTATCAAGAAGAAGAACCATATCGCTGTCAAGAATTGATGTTATCCTATGTGCAATTGTAATGATAGTAGACCCTACGAAGTGTTGTCTAAGCAATTGCTGAATTAGATTGTCAGTTGCAGTATCCACTGATGCAGTAGCTTCATCGAGTACTAACACTTTGCTCTTCTTGAGTAATACCCGCACTAAACAGGCTAGCTGCCTTTGACCCATGCTCCAATTCTCTCCATTCTCAATCACTGCAACAACCACCAATATGAAAATGGGTAAGCTATCAGGATTTTATTTTTATCTACGTTTTCCCCCTACTTTTTTTCATAAAAGAGTAGTGAGCTGGGAGGTTTGATTTGTGTATTGGAAGTTAGATATATCATACAGTAGGAATTTTCGAAGGTTTGTTAAATAGTGCTTGGATAAATTGATGTTGAATTTTTTTTAGTGTAGAGCGAATATGTGAAGAAACTAACCTGCTGAATAAAGCTTCCCTTCCTTTTTTCTAACTTCATCACCAAGCTGGCATTTATCTAAGGCCTAAGACCACAAAAGTCCATGTCAACTTACCAACTTGCTTGATCATTCAAGATGACATAAAATTGATCATTTAAAGATGAGATAGATTAAAAAAAAAAAAAAAAAATGTATGGAACATTCAAAGGGGTGCACCACGTGGAATTGGAAAACAAAGCAGTAAAAATAGTGCACTTCCTAAGTCCCAACTAAGAGAATATCTTTTGTTTGTAGATCAGTATTACTAAGAAAAAGATATGTTCATCTATCTCTATAAAGTGATTAAAGAATATTAATCAAATAAAAAAAAAAAAAATCCCACCTCCCAGATTTGTTCATCAGTGTACACTTCAAGAGGGTCAAGATTGCTTCTTAGAGTCCCCTCAAACAATATTGGATCTTGTGGAATGATACTCAATCTTGACCTCAAGTCATGAAGACCAATACTAGAGATGTTGATATCATCTATCCGAATCTGACCGGTTGCAGGTTCTAGCATGCGGAAGAGAGTCTGTATGAATGTTGATTTACCACTTCCTGTTCGCCCAATGATGCCAATTTTTGTCCCTCCAAGGAAGGTGCATGTGAGACCTCGCAAGACTAGAGGAAGGTGTGGGGCATATCGGACCTACATACATATTAAATAATCATGAGGCTTAACAAAATTCCATAGATGAAAGAGGAATCGTCCAGTAACATAAGGATTTAGATGGTTTATTCCACAAAACGAGAAAATAAGGAGTCTAGAATGAGGATTGCCTGTAGATCAATAATATCAACTTTTCCTTGTGATGGCCATTCACAACTTGGCCTATTTTCTTCTAGCAATAAAGGGGGATCACTAGGGATGCAGGTGTACTGTAGTATTCTCTCAACTGATATGATTTTATTCTCAAGACTGCTAAGATCCCATATAACCCCATGCATACAGAAATCAAGGCCATATGTGATTGCTAAACCCACAACACCTTCAAGAGAGAAAACAAAACTATCAAACAAACAAAAAATCAAAATTTGTTATTTCAAGTGAACAATCAATCATGGTTACCCTCAAGAAGGATTTTATAAGATTTCAAGTTTAACTTTTTACCAGGACTGAGTACTCCCTTTAACACTGAGATCAAGAAAACCAATGAAAATGCATATGTGATGGATGCCAACATCTCCAGGCGGAAGCATAACCACTCTATTGCACCAGAAAGATAAAATTTAGGCCGAAAATACTCATCCACTAGCTTGAGATTTGTATCCATAAACCTCTCTTCTTGATTAAAGCATCTAATTGTGGATGAACCCAAACTAGATTCAGCAAAATGTTGTATAATTGGAGCCTGGCATACTCCGACTAGTCGTGATAGTTCTCTTGCTGTAGATATGTAGTATTTCTGCAAGACATTTCATAAAATATATAGTGTAGTATGTAAATAAATAAAGAAAAAATGTATAATCAATGTATAGTTAATGAAAAATATGGGAAAAAATTTTTATTTTATTTGCTTCAACTGTTCTCTTTTGAATAATTTCTATTTTCTATCTAGAGAAAGGTTTGCTCTGGTGCTCATGCATGTACTAATTCAGGCGAAGGAGGGGACTGGATTTCGAATTTATAAATAGGTGGGTTGAGGAGAGAGAAAACATGTTGGGCCTACAACGTTTGTATCTTGGCATGCGAAAGAATCCGTATGTGATCGACCTGCAGATCTTTGATCCTTTCATTTTATCAGATGTTAATTGAATTATGCACTTGTATGTCAACTATATCCCAAATTCTATTTTTAAATTCTTAGATAAAATTTTGGATGAATATAAATGTAATTGTATTGAAATCTTATAGTAATTGTTCTCTTTTTAACTGATTTTAAATCACATCATCAAATTTTAAATTCAACCAAGAAAGCATGTATTTATATCCAATTTTTACCAAATCTAATTTGCAGATGATGGGTTAGACAGTATGGGCTTATTCACTATCACCAAAAGCATATGAATGCAATTTAGCACCCCCAAAAAAAAAAAAAAAAAATGCAACGTAGTGCAGCTTAGGTACTTCACTTGGGCTAAGGATAATGATTTTGAATATTTGGCATAGTCCATGCACTTCTTTAAGGAAAACAGAGGGATGTAAAGGGCAAACAAAAAAAATAAGGAAAATGGAAAATATGGATAGATGGTTTCTATAGGGGAGCGAGGCCCTTGCGCCCATACACATGGGGGTAAAATAACCACCCCGCCCCCTTTGAAATGTAAAATGATGCCTCTATTGGTGCTTCTTCATGCGTTCTCATTCCTCCCCACCGCCCATGCACACGTAGGGGGGTACGTTCCTCCTCTCCCCCCCCCCTAGGAACCATTTCGCTAAAAAATATATAATGGAAAAAAAAGAAGGAAGAATAAGAATTTTCCATTGAAACTATCAACTAATTAATAATGAGGCAATGGTTCTTAGGTGATACACATATATTGGCTTCTCTTGACTGCCCAAATATTTGCTACATTGCAGTTCCATTGCGGCTCAAATGTCATCGACATGGAATTATCCAACTCCCTACCATTGAAAATACAGAGCTAGAAGTTCAACCATGGTGGGTCATACAATAGAGATTGGATCCAAAATTTGACACTTGACTAATCCAAAAGAGAAACAACTATTCAATATTGGTCAGCTTGACTAAAGCAATCCTCCACATAACCCAAAAATTTTGGACCACTAAGATGATACTTCACAAGGAACATTATCCTTGTGTCATGAAGAGTGAGGGGTGAGAGCACCGAGCAGCGACCAGAGCAGCGACCAGCGACCAGTAAACCTCGACGGAACAGGGAACACGAAGAGCCCAACTACAGAATCCTTCTTCCTCCTTTTTCTATTGGAGATTTTCTTTCTCAGCTCCATGGAGTAGGCCAGATATCCTTCATCTTTGTTTCTCGGTGTAGTGAAATCTTGTTGATACAAGTTTGCTTTTGGAAAGAACAGAGATGTGATTTGTTGGGAAGAACGGTGGAGAGCTTGTCTTCACGTTGTTTCTCTTCGTTTTCGTCCTCACGTTGTAGAGCACAGATCGCCGTAAACTCTCATCTCCGATCTCCCCTTCTCCAGCAACCACTCAGGTTCGGTTGTTTCCAGCAAGGAAGAAAGAGAAGAAGAGAAGAAGAAGAAGAAGAAGAAAAAGAAGAAGAAGAAGAAGAAGTGCAGATCTGAGCAGATCTGAGCAGATCGGACCAGATCTGAGCAGATCTGAGCAGATCCGAACAGATCTAAGCAGATCCGGGCAGATCTGAATTTCTCACGGCGGTCGAAGGGTGAGGGAGATTTCGCAGTTTAGTTTTTGATTCGAGAGGGGGAGATCGATCACCCTTTTCAAACCAGCCGAACTGTGGATTGAGGAAAACAATGGTTAGTGGAGAGAGAAACTCTACGGTGGAGGAGATTGGGATTCTGGCCGGAGGCCGCCCGCCTGATCGCGCAAAGCAGAGACTCATTACGGATTTCCTGCAGCCCCGCCTATCTTTTGGAACAGGTTGCACGCCTGCACCTGCTGTGCCTATTGTGGATGTTTGCAATACTGGCCTTTCTTCCCTCCCTAAGAAATCATTCTCTAAGGCGGTTGGAGGCGTTCTCCCTGATGTTGCCGACCTACCTGACCCTATTCATGCCGGAAATCTCACTAAAATCTTGATTCCCCAAGATGCCTATGAGGAACGTCTTCTCCGATATCGCTTTGCTTTGGTGGCCAGAATTAATTTTCGGTTTATTTCTTTGGATGAAGTTCGGAAGGAAGCTGTGAATTCTTGGAAACTTAAAGAGAAGGTTTTTATAAAACCTATGGGATTAGGCTACACTTTATTCCAATTTGAGGCTGAGAAAGACATGACAAACATCTGGAAACAAAGTCCTATCAAGATCGGACGGCAGTTTATTCGCTTCCAGCGGTGGAAGCCGGATTTTAATATCCATGATAACTCTCCAATTTCTAAGCTTGTCTGGATTCGATTTCCTGGGCTCCCCTTCGAATATTGGCACGAGCGGATCCTCCTTTCCATGGCAAAAGCCGTGGGGCGTCCCCTGGACATTGATAAAAGAACACGAAATGCATCCATAGGGAACTTTGCTCGTGTCCTCGTGGAGATGGATACTTCAGTGCAGCGGTTGGAAGAAATCCAGGTTGAACGGCGACAACCTGGAACAGGTGATCTTTTTTGGTTCAAACAAAAAATCATATATGAAGACGCTTTGGGAAAGTGTGGTTTTTGTAAAAAACTTGGTCATACCATCCAAAACTGCAAAGAGAAACGCATCGCCGATGCCGCACGCAAAGACAAGGATGATGTTGTTGGGGCTGTTTGGGTGGAGAAGTTGTCTTTGGGGGCGGCTGGTGTGGAGGTTTCCGGCAGGAATGGTGGCGAGCCCTCAATAGGAAAGAATTCAAATTCAAAATTGCCAACCATCTCCCATAATTGTGATCCAGCTTTGTATGGAAACTTGGATACGCAAGAGGGGATTTTAGCTATTGAGTTACCTATTTTAGAAGGATTTTCCTCAGCCAATTTGAGGAATAATCCAATTGCAGATCGATTGGATGACCCATGCAACAGAGATGGTTCGGTTCCTTTACACGGGTCAAACAAACCCAATATGGTGAACCAAACCACTGAGACTAACTCAATTACAGAACATGGCATTCTGGTTTCTCCAGGTTGTGCGGCTAATCCAGCTCTGATTACTGGCTCTTGTCAACTCTCTGTCCACAGTGATCATGTGATAAATTCCATTACTTCAAGTGCTATGGATAATGGTCATCTCACCCTCCACTACCCGGAAGTTGGCGCCATTGATGCTGCTGCCCTCCAGAAGGAACAATGCCACGGCATGGAAACAGTTTCAAGAAAAAAAGGTAAACAATTGTTCACTGTGGAGAAGACTAGAAAGTCTGACCGTATTGCCTCTTCCAAATGTTTATGATGCGTGCCCTCTTCTGGAATATCAGAGGGATGAAGAAGGCTGCTGGTCGTGCAACTCTCAGCAATATTCTCCTAGACAAGCACCCTGATGTGGTTTGTCTAGCTGAACCAATGGTGGAGGTAGCTGCTTTCCCTTCTTTATTTTTTAATAAACTGGGATATGATGCATGCTTTATTCATAATATTCGCACTGATAAAAACCCAAACCTATGGGTCATTTGGAAGAGGTCTCTCACCAAACCAACTATTATTTCCATGTCTGACCAGTTTATTTCACTGTGTTTAAATTGGAGAAACAATTCTATTTACATAACTTTTGTACATGCGAGCTGTTTCCGAGCTTCTAGAAGAGAGCTATGGATGGCTCTTGCAGCGACTCCAATTGGCTCCTCTCCTTGGCTAGTTACAGGTGACTTCAATGCCTCCCTTTTTTCGTACGAAAAAAAGGGTCCGGGCGCCTTTAATCTTGGGTCTGCGTCTGAGTTCAATGCGGCTGTGGATGCTTGCAACCTGATTTCAGTTCCTTCTCAAGGGCATAAATTTACTTGGACGAATAACAGGAAGCATGGGAATGTTTTGGCAATTCTGGACAGATCTTTTTGTAATGAAGAATGGATAAACCACTTTCATGACTGTACCCAGGAGGTGATGCAGCGGTTTTCTTCTGACCATTCCCCCCTGTGCATTACCTCGGATTCAATGATGAAACCTGCAAATTGCCCCTTTCGCATCCAACGATTTTGGATGGACCATGAGGAATTTATGGATGTGGTCAATAAATCCTGGAGTGAACCTGTGGATGGCTATCCTATTTTTTCTCTTGCTCTTAAGCTGAAACGCCTCAAGCCTATTCTCAGGAGCTGGGCAAGATCAGTGTTCCCAAACCTAGATGCGGAATTAAAAGCTGCAAAAGATGATCTTCAGCAAATCCAATCTCAGATAGATTCATATGGTATTGATGACCATCTTTTTAATTTGGAAGCTGATGCTAAATCCAGATACTTGAAAGCTCTCCTTGACCATGAAAAGCTATGGGCAGAAAAAGCAAGAAATAGATGGCTCTCTCAAGGAGACCGAAACTCTAGATTTTTCCACTTATCTGCGAAAATCAGAAGGGTGAAGAACTCGATTCGCTCTCTTCAAAAAACTGATGGTACAATTACATCAAGTATGGATGATTTGGTTGTTCATGTTGAGGAGTACTATAAGGCTATCCATAAAGCCAGCCCCACCCTTGACCATGGATCGCTATTGGACTGCATTCCCCATATCCTTGACGAGCTTGACGTTAGAGAATTGGAAGCCATCCCAAATGATCAAGAGATCAAGAATGCAATTTGGGACCCGGACCCTGATATTTCTCCAGGCCCAGACGGTTACTCTGGTGCGTTCTTCAGACATTGTTGGGAGCTAATTGGTTTTGATGTTTGCCGTGCTGTGAAGAATTTTTTTAGCTCTGGAACCCTTCCTAAAGGTATCAATAATAGCTTCTTGGTTCTCATCCCGAAAATGGAAGGTGCGACTTCTCTGGACAAGTTTAGGCCGATTTGCATGCAAAATTTTTTCTGTAAAATTTTGTCCAAGGTTATGGCTACAAGACTCTCTTCTCTCCTCCCTAAGCTCATTTCAGAAGAGCAAGGCGCCTTTCAGAAGGGCAAGGTTATTCAGACTAATATCAGCCTCGCTTCAGAGTTAGCTAATCTCATGTTTGAGTGTACAAGAGGTGGAGGTATGGGGATAAAAATTGATATCCAGAAAGCCTTTGACACTGTATCTTGGAGCTTTCTTTTCAAGGTATTGAAAAAGTTTGGCTTCCCCGATACTTGGATTGATTGGTTGCATCAAATTCTTCGTACATCCAGAATTTCAGTGTTGCTCAATGGAGGTCCGGTTGGATTCTTTGGTGTTGAGCGAGGCCTGCGTCAGGGTGACCCCATCTCCCCTCTTTTATTTATCCTTGCCGAAGAGGTCCTGTGTAGGGGAATCCGCCTTATGCTTCAAAACAAGAAACTACAAGCCATCAAGGGTCCTCGTGGTGTCCAAATGCCAGGTTTTCTCCTCTTTGCAGACGATATTTTCTTCTTTTTAAATGGCTCCATCAAATATGTCAGACATTTCCATGACTTCCTTACAAAGTATCAGCAGTTTTCTGGTCAACAAATCAATCTCAACAAAAGTAAACTTTTTCTGGGGAAGATGTCTCTAGATAGAAAGCAACTCATCTCTGATACCCTTGGAATCTCCATCTGCAAGTTCCCTACAAAATATCTGGGAGTGGAAATTTTCAAGGGTAGAGTCACTCGGGAACCTCTCCTCCCGGTGATGGATAAAATTAAAGGAAGGATGGCTGGTTGGAAAGGAAAGCTCCTCTCCATGGCTGGTAGGGTGGAGCTGGTTCGATCTGTTATTTCTGGTATGCCGTCCCACAACTTCTCTGTATACTGGTGGCCTAGCTCTTTACTGAACATCATGGAAAGATGGATGAGGAATTTCATTTGGAGTGGCGACCTTGAAACAGCCAAAGGAGTTACAGTTAGTTGGGACTCAATCTGCAAGCCTAAACAAGAAGGAGGGCTGGGAATTAGGCGTCTAAGGGATGTCAATAAAGCTTTTCTCTGTAAGCAGGTATGGAATATAAGACACTCTTCATCAGCCCTGTCAAGCATTATTAATGCTCGTTTTTTGAAGAAAAATGGGGAGCTTAAGAAAGGGTATAAATCTTCCACCATTTGGCCAGGCCTTCGAAGAATGTGGTCTCTTGTCTCTAGCAAAGAGCGATGGGTGGTGGGTAATGGGGTTTCCATAAATTGCTGGAAAGATAGATGGGTTGACTCTGAATCTTTTCAACAAAGGGCAGGTTTGAGAGATGAGCTGTTTGCATCTTCCTCCATGACAGTTGCGGCCTTTATTGACAATAATGAGTGGAACTTCCCCACGGTTTCATCTTCTCTTCTTCAAGATTTTTTTCTCGCTGCTTCATCTATCAATATCCCTAGAGGTAACATAAAAGATACATGTATTTGGAGCCTCTCTACCTCTGGTCAATTCAGTACTTTCTCAGCCTGGAATGATATTCGCCGCCGAAATCCAAAGGTTCCTTGGCATGAGCTGGTCTGGATGAAAGGCCTCTCTCCTCGTCAGTCAACTTTTGGCTGGCGTCTGTGTCACCAGAAGCTTACTACTGATGATATTATTAGGAAAAAAGGCATCTCTTTAGCCTCCAAATGCATCATGTGCGGTCTTCATGCTGAGACTCTGCCCCATCTCTTCTTAAATTGTAGTGTTTCTCGGGTCCTTTGGGAAAATTTCTTGAACTGTTTTGGTTTTCTTTGGAAGGATCAATCCTCCATTGCTGATTTGATATCCTGGTGGAAACGAAAGCGAAGAATTTTGTCGGTAAAGGATCCTTGGGCGGCTGGTTTGATTATAGTGACCGACACTATTTGGCAAGAAAGGAATCATCGACGGCATGGTGGTAAGAGTTCGGATGCCTCTCTGCTATTCATGAAAATATTGAGAACGCTCAAGGAGTCTAATCTCAACTTAAAAGGGGTCATTCGGACTACTGCTGATCTTCTTTGCTGCAGGAAACTTGGGTTGCATGCAGTTCCAGGCGACCCTCCTTCCATTCTTGAAGTCATTTGGTGCAAGCCTCCACTCGCCTGGTCAAAGATAAACATTGATGGTAGTTCCATGGGAAACCCTGGTCGAGCAGGAGGAGGGGGTGTCATTCGAGATTCCAATGGGAAAGTTATATTCTCCTTCAAGCATTTCTTTGGCATCAGTACGAACTACTATGCAGAATTCATGACTTTTCTTCATGGTATCCGCCATGCAATGGGTCAAAGGATTACAAACTTGTGGATTGAATCTGACTCTGTGGCAGTAGTCAACTCTGTTCAAGGCAAGTCTCTCCCTTGGTTTGCCCTGCAAGAGTGGCTCTCTTTGCAGCACTACCTCAATTCTATATCCTGGAAGATTTCTCATTGCTATAGGGAAGCCAATCCTATTGCGGATTACCTTGCAAAATCAGCTGCAAAAACAGGATTATCTGGAACTATGGAGGAATTTCCTACTCATATTATTGAGGAGATTAGATGGGATTCTTTCTCCAAACCAAGATTTAGATTCTGTAGATAGCTTTGGAGGACCCTGTTGATGGCAATGCCGAAGGTGGGGTCCTTTCTTTTGCTTTGGTTTTTTCTTGGTGTACCCTTATTTCTTTTTTATTCTCCATTTTAATACAATTTTGATTTCTAGCAAAAAAAAAGTGGTGGAATACAGTATCTGATGATCCTAGCAAGTTTGGGTTAACCGGTGTTAACCCGGTCACTGGCCCGGTTCTGTGAGAACGGGGTGTGACATTAGGAACCTACCAAAGCAGGGTTCTCACTCGATGACCACCCTCTACAGCTATAAATACTCAGGTAAAACCCTTTTGAGAAGAGATACTTTTTCTATTCTTTACTGGATTTATCTGTTCACAAAGAGATCTGACTTAGGCATCATAGAGTCCCCCGCCGAATCAATCTAACGCTCACTCTCTTGTGTTTCTCCTTCTGTGAAGGAGGTGGAAACCTCCTAAGACGATTTTTTATCGCAATAGATTGGCACTATCTATAGGAAACATAATTAAGCCAAGCCAACCGCCGGATTCCACTATCGAAAGCTTTGCCCCCACCTCCTTCAGAGGCCATGCTAGAACCCGGTATGCTGACCACTAACGTGCTGATGGATGAGACACAAACATAATCATTGGGTGTTGTCTAGCCCATAGCGTGTGACATAGAAATTGGGGATGTTCGAAATGAATCTCTCCTACAAAGGGGGGAGTCAGTGGAAGAACTAATACAGATACCACTGTTCGAGGAAAAAGGTCATCATACGACTTCTTATAGCATTAATAGGTTTATATGGAGGAATCGAAGATGCTCTCATGTGTGTGTGTGTGTGTGTGTGTGAGAGAGAGAGAGAGAGAAAGAGACCAATAGTGAGTGAGAGAACCAGAGAGTATCGTAGTAACCAGAGAAACCGAGAACAAGAGAGAGTAAAGAGTCGAAAGGATGAGACGTTTTCAATTATAACCTATTTTCCTTTTTCAAGGTGAGAAGTCATCATTTTTCCCCGTTCCCACCTTTTTTTCTTCAAAATTTTAGTGAAATTTGATTTCTATATCGATTAAATAAGATGCAAAAATCAAACTAAACAATTCTGGAGATAGAAAATCACTCCATTAAATTGTAATAGAAATCCTACCAAACCAACCCTAAGTGAAGGCCTTTTTTTTTGGAGAAGTACAATTAAGGGTGTCAACTTAGAACCGAAACCAAAAGCTAAAACCAAAGCGAAATTGAGTGCTTAAAACCGAAATCGAAACCAAACCAAACCAATGAAAAATCTGTTTCAATTTTAGTTTCAAAGGTTGGAATCTTTTCTTTGTTCGGTTTGGATTTGGGTCTGGGTTTGGTTTTATGATTACAATAGTTAAACCAAACCAAATTACCTATTTTCAAACTGAATAAGAAACCGGTAAAATTATATTATTTTTTACTATTTCAGTAAATGTTGATGATAATTTTTATTCCCTTTTGCTGCTTGAAGAAAAGTTTGGTGGACTAACACTAACAAATAAGTGTTTTTTTTTTTTTTTTTTTGGTTGTCAAGACAAGCTCCGTAAGAGACGATTGAGGTAGCCATGTTCGATGAAGACCTATAAGTGCCACAGTAAGGAAGAGTGACCAGATTCAGTTGGAGGGGGCCAGAAGAGGTATGGGTAGGCCAAAAAATGACTATTGACAAAGTGGTAAGAAAATATATGCATATGGTAGGGCTCAATTTTAGTATGATTACGAATAGAGTTTTTTGGAGGACAAGGACTCGTGTCGCCGACTCCTTATAGGGAATGTTTCTATGATGCATCTTTGACTATGACTTTATCTTTTTCTCTTATCTCCATTTTTCTTCTTTTTAACCTCTCTTTTGTGCTTCTTTATATTCGTATTTCCATTCGGATCCATGAAGTCGACCCCATTTGCCTGGGATAAGGTTATGATTGTTGTTGTCGCTGCTGCTATAAAAAGTTGGTCCAAACACTTAGAATAACATCTAAACTTAATATGAAATCGAATTAAAAACGTGTAAAGAACCAAATATAAAACCAAATAAAACACACAACCGAATTGAGCCAGGTCGATTTGGTTTATGTGTTCTTGTTCTTGGTTCAAATCGATTTTGGTTTTTATATTTTTATCTTGAATCGAATAATCGAAATTGAACCGATTGATACCCTTAAGTATGATTTCGGATGGTTTACGATTACGGTTTAGGTCAGCTTTCGGGCAGGTGCCCATCAGTCTATGACCAAAACCAAGGCTGACTAATTGCTAAATGGGCTGGAGTCTGGGTTCTCTGGACTGAAACTGGACTGTTTATTAAATGGTCGTTCCAGTTTTGGGTCGAACCGGTTGGGTGTGGCCCAGGTTCAACACCGCATGCGGATTTGGCAGATTGACGAGGTCAAAACCGGTAATTTGAAATCCAAAAACACGAGTAAGGCAAAAAGGCAAGGGACTAGGGTTCATGAAGCAAACACCTTCTCTATATAAGTATTTGTTAGGATACATAAAGGGTTTAGAAACTTGGGAGGTCGACTGTCAAGCTTCGGCAAGAATCTGAGAAAATGGAACTTGGATCTCTTCTCAAGCTCTTCGATTATTGTTACTTTCGTTGATTTGATTTTATTCTCTAACTTTTTCAAATTAGTTCTTCTTTTCCCTTTTAGTTTCTGAACTCCGCTTCTGGAATCCACATGCTCTTGCTGCTCTAGATTGCCATTGGTGTCGTTGCTACCCATATGCTTCATCATATCTCTTAAATCAAACTAAAACAAAATGTTCGGAACGAGAGAGAGAGAGAGAGAGAGATTATGTAAATACTGTGAGGGGAGATAACAATGCGAAAGTTGAAAAAGTTAGAGATTTCCCCAAGTTTTAGGTGGTAATGTCATAAAATTTCAGAATTTGTATTATGGGTTTGTTAAGATACTTATTACATGAATGGTTTTATGATAATGGGCTATTTTCAGTATTTGTTCTTAATAAAGCAAGACTTGAAAGTTGCAAATGTGGCAACATGACTCCGTGTCAACCGTAGTTCGAAAGCAATGGTCTTTTGATAGGTCTATGTGACACTGACCCAAAAATTGTCCAACTTTACCAATTGACCACCGTTCAGAAGCAATACTAGTCTTACGGGATTCATGTAGCACCACTCAAGACACAGTTCAGCTATCAACACAGAGCAGAGGTTTATGTCTTGGATAATTTTAAGACAGCAGAGCTTACCACCAGCGCTTGGAAGTGGTCTCAGAAACACTCATTGCATTTGGAAGGTCTTGCTTGTTTGCAAATACAAGCAATGTTGCATCACGCAGTTCATCCTGCAACAAGGAATTTAAGAAAAGTTTGTGTTATTCTATTGGCATGAAGAACGTTTGCAGTGGAACATGTACTCTAAATTCTCTGTTGCTACACTACTCAACCTTACAAAACTTCAGACCAACCATTAAAAAAGAAAAAAGCAAAAGCCATGGCAGCAGGAACAGCAAAGAAATAAAAGCAGAGATGTCAAATCAGAGTCCAAACACTGGAGAAGAGGTTAAATCTGTTAGTGTATCAGTAACAATAATAAGCTTTATCCGTTGATCATAAACATCTAATCCATTGAACTTATATTTATCTGTCAACCATAAAATAGACTGTAGCTAGATTCGATTAGCTGTGTGTAAATTTATATTTTTTAAAATTTCCCTATTTTAGAGAATTTGGGCTTAAAATAGTTGGCTTTTGTCTTTTTATTTTTACTTCCAATGAAACAAAAGGAATGAGAAATCTTAAGTTTCCTTTTCACTTGCACCCATTTTACACAGGAACAAATGGAGTCATAACGAAAAAGGGCGGAGCACATTTCAAAACTTTCTGAAAGATATTACTAGTACCTCAGTCAACATTCGATGTAGTTCACCTTTGGCCTCCAAAATTCGTTCCTTGTCATTGCTATCCACTACAAGAATAAGCCCCTGAGTGTTCTGGAAGTAATTCGTTCCTTGTCATTGCTATCCACCACAAGAATAAGCCCCTGAGGGTTCTGGGAGTAATGTCTCCAGAAAGGCAGAATCTATTCAACAATCATAGCTTGGTGGAACATTATGAGTTAAATTTTTTTTTGGGAGAAGTAATACTCTACAATTTTAAAAAATAATATTGTTTGATTTCGGATGCTTTACGATCAGTTACAGTTTAGGTCAGTTTTCAGTCAGTTGCCCATCGGTCTATGATCGAAACTGAGGCTGACTAATTGCTAAATGGCCTGGAGTCTGGACTGAGATTTGACCATTTATTGAATGGTCGTTCCGGTTTTGGGTCGAACCCACCCCTATGTGGATTTGGGGACTGATGAGGTCAAAACTGGTAATATGTAATCCCGAAAGGGTAAAACACGAGTAAGGCACTAAGGCTAGGGTTTATTAAGCAAACACTTCTCTCTATATATAATTGTTAGGCTACATGTAGGGTTTGGAAACTTTGGAGGTCAATTGTCAAGCTTCTCCACGAAGCTGAGAAAATTGGTACTTCGATCTCGTCTCAAGCTTGTCGATTATTATTACTTTCATTGATTTGATTTTATTCTGGTACTTTTTCAAAGTAGTTCTTCATTTGCTTTTAGTTTATGACTTCGGTACTTGAATCCTCATGCTCTTGCTGCTGGTGATTGGTGTCGTTGCTACCCATCTGCTTCATCTTCTCTCTTTAATCAAACTAAAACAAAATGTTCGGGACTAGAGAGTGCAGTATGCGAAGGAGTTACAGGTAAAGAGAAGAGGGACATACAGAACAAGTTTTGAGAGGGCTGGGAGACTGGAGAGAGCAAACGGAGTGGGTCATATATAAAGCAGAGGGAGGTACTGTACCATTGGTCTTATCAGTGCTGAGTGGGAATGAACAACTGTGATCCCCCCCTTTCTCTCTCTCTCTCTCTCTCTCTCTTTCAACTTCAAAGATCAGTAGGTCATGACTCGGTCCAAGCAAAGCTATCACAAGGGCATGTTTGTGGGAGATGCAAAAATTTTCTACACTCGCTTGTTTTTCGATGCTCTTTTATTATCTATCTTTCGATTCTTTCCTCATTCCTTATTCGAGTGCATCATATATAAAGCTGTGGGAGATACTGTACCATTGGTCTTATGTGAGCTGAGTGGGAATGAAAAACTGTGATCCCCCCCTCTCTCAACTTCAAAGTTCAGTTGGTCATGACTCGGTCCAAGCAAAGCTATCACAAGGGCATGCTTGTAGGAAATGCAAAAATTCTACACTCGTTCGTTTTTTGATGGTCTTTGATTTTCTATCTTTCCTCATTCCTTACTCAGTTATCGACTCATCATACAGTGGTAAAGTCCAATTAAAAAATCTTTTGATGTATTTATTTGTCTTGTTTGTTCCATAGTTGAGGTGCGCCAAACATGACTGGCTTCCTCAAGTCACTCACTCTTTGCATGTGTTTGAAATCTGATTTTATCTGTGTAGAATAGGTTATTTGTATGTTGACGGTAGTTGGTTTTGTTGAATCTGCGGGAGATTGGAAGTTTCGGATTATACCGCTTTAGCTGGATAGTTGATAACAGTGTTCTTATCGTATTTTGGGTTTTACTTGTTCCTCATTTCTTGTTGCTTTTGGGTTTTCTTTGTATGTTTTGTCATTTTTATGTGAATGGTTTAGTTTACTCATCAGACTGAAGTATTTATGTTAGTTTAGCAATGTAATCTGGGGTTGTAGGGAATTTCAAAACTTGTCATTGTTAATCGTATCTTCTTTGTTTGTTTCTTCTGGTGATGTCATGAGCTTCTGGTCAATAATCTGACTGTTGTCAAGGTTCCGATGCCCATGGGTCCCGCCACTCGCCTCGTAAATGGTTTTAGATGATCCCAAATCATCCTCCACACCTTCCTCTTGATGTGAACACCTTTTGGACCTAAATGTGTGGGTCCTCGTGTCCCGAAACTCATTTTAACCCGATTGGTTCAAAAGAGGCCCAAACCAAACAAACCCTTAGGCCCAAATTAAGTTATAAGTTGGGAAATGAGGATTCATTTCCTTATTTCCCTTGTGCCCAACGTAGGAGAGGAGAGAAAGAGAAGAGGAAGAAGAAGAAGAGGAAGGAGAAGGGGATTGAAAACCTAC
The DNA here is from genome assembly GCF_013358625.1 of Macadamia integrifolia. Taxonomy (NCBI): domain Eukaryota; kingdom Viridiplantae; phylum Streptophyta; class Magnoliopsida; order Proteales; family Proteaceae; genus Macadamia; species Macadamia integrifolia. The sequence continues at coordinate 4,880,972 of NC_056563.1, read as the reverse complement.
CTTAGTGCCGGCTACCGCCTTGTTGTCGGAATCGTTGCCGGAGGTAAGTACAACCTCTCATGCCACTCTCTCTCTTCATTTCGACCTAGATAAAGCTAGGAATGGATGGAATCTTGGTGTACACACCATTAGGGTTGTAGGATGGGTGTTTTACCCTCCCGGTGTTGTTGCCAAGCTCGAACCAAGCCCGGTGAGCTCCGGCAACATGTAATGCCAAAAGACCAACTAGAGTTTCGATCGTTCGATCGATATATCTCCCAGATGGCTTGGTGGAAATGGAATTTTCTTGGCTTAGAATGATGCTAGAAACATCCCCTGTAAACTCCACGGAACAAATCCCGGTGATCGGGCCTGAGCTGGAAAGCCCCTATTCGAGTTGAACCTTTCTGTGTCCAACGAAAATATGGCACAGGAAGCACTGTACCTATTTCTGGTGGACAAATGAGCGTAATGTGCTCTCTGTCACCTCCACTAGAAACAGGACTGATATTTTCGGTGGAAATGCCCTGTTTTTGGTGGGTGTTTCTGGTGATAGTACTGTCACCTAAGAACTGTCTGTACCCTTTGGGGGTGACCTATGTGGGTCCCTCCCGATGTTTTCGATACGTATTGATGTACGATTCCATTTGTGTTTAGGACAGTGATGCGCACGTGCCCCAAAGTTGAAATTGATTTGATTGATCGGTGCCCTTACTTGAACTCTAAACCAAATAAAGATCAACAAGGTAAGGGATGAATTGTGTTTATTTTTGAAATGTTTATTATTTATTAAATTGCTCACATGCTTAAAATTATATTTTTAATTGAAATTGTCATTTCATGATCATGATCATGATATGAATTATATGGAATGTATGATGGGATCCGATGTGGCCGAGGTGGTACCAGTACCGTGATCATCGTATTTATATTGGACGTGTGTGTGAGACAGAATCTGGCATGGCCGAGGTGGTATCAGTGCCATGATTGCCATGTGTATGTTGCATTCATGCATAGATTGTGTGCATTAGAGTTATTTGTAGTCGCGGGTTACACTTTGTGGCTAAGGTCTCGTTGGTATCGTGTACCCCGGGACTACATTTGGAAATGGATACACTTCGTGGCTGAGGTCACTTAACTGTGATATGTATACTAGATTAGGTAAATGGTCTCGGATTTCACTTTGTGGCCAGGGTCTCTCTAGTATCATGTACCCAGGACTGTATTTGGAGATGGATTACACTTTGTGGCCGAGGTCTCTCCGGTATTGTGTAAGACATACTAACTGTATCATTATGAAGGCATGCAGTATATATGTGGTTAGGTATCACTCACTATGATATGCACCCTTGCCAACAGGGGTTGAGGTGTTGGATAATCCATTGTGGTATGTTTGATGTGTCTTTCCAAAGTGCCATTCCCGGGGTACGATGTGATTGTTGCCAAAGGTGAGAACCTGTCCGGCGTGGCCGATGTGTTACTGGTGCCATGACTGCCAAGAGGGGGTTATCAAGGGTTTTTTGGGTGACCCATGGAAGCATACGGGGATCGACAGGCTTCTAATCATGATTAGGGTTTGTATCGCTACATAGTCAATGTCGTTTCTGAGATGAGGGATACAGCCTAATGCACCGTAGTAGCAACCACCAGACTTAGTTTGTATTGTTAGGTGGATAATAAATAAATGAACTGCATCACGAGCATCATGGACTATGTGTTTAATTTTTACAAACATGCATCATAAATTACTACTACTATTGACTTGCTTGGATGTGCTTGACCCCACCCCTCACTGAGCGAGTTGGAAAGCTCACCCCACGTATACACCCCTTTTTAGATGATGATGCAGGTATCGTGGTACCGATGGCAGGTGATCTAGTATCTTCTGGGTCAGAGTATGGTGTGAACGACTGGTGGATGCCAGAAGTGGAGTAGCATGATCAGGACTGTGCTTACGTCGCACCGGGAGATTGTATATCATATTTTGATATTTTTGGATATAGCTGTGGATTGTATATATTCTTGAGATTATAAGTATATGTCATGGATTGATGTAACAGAATAACTTGGTTATTGCTATTATATTACCATTAGATGCTTCCCATTTTACTTATAATTCTGCTACTACACTCTGATTCCACTGCTTATACTGGTTTGTGATGTGAGATTGTGAAAATGTTAAGGTACTGCTATCAGAGATCCTGATAGGTTGTAAGACAGGTACGTGTCTTACTCACACCGCCAGTATTCCTAATGGTAAGTTGGGTCTGCCAGTAGTGGGGTGTGACAAAATCAACTCTCAAAGTGAGAGACAAAGGACCAAAGTTAAATATGCCTATTACTACACTCCTCAGAGAAGGCAATATAGACCTCAAAGAGAATATTCTATTGAAAGGACCTGAAGGCAATTCCAAGCCTATAGAACTTACCCTCAAGAGTCCTATAGACCTCATGGGAAATACCAATCCCAAAGATCCTATAGACCTCAAAAGTCCCATGGAACTCAAAGATCATATAGATCATATGGATCATATAAAGCTCAAAAGACTCAAAAGAACCCAAGGTCATCTCAAAGACAAAACTAGAGACCTAAAAGTTACAAAACCACTTGGGTCCCAATAGGGACATTTTGACATTAGCAGTGACACACCCATGAGATTATGGGGACCAATGTACAACTAAATTCTTGTTGTAGGTTTGCCTGAAGAAAAAAAATTAAGCCAAATGGGTGATAGACAAAAGATGCTCCAAGCACATGACATCCAACAAAAACTTGTTCTCAAGCTTACAAGACTATGATGGAGAATGGGTCTCATTTGGAGATGACAGTAGAGGAAAGATTACTGGAATTTAGAAGATAGAGTTAGGAGGTATTTCTATCTCAAATGTGTATTACGTCAAAATCTGAATTATAACCTGCTTAGTGTTAGTCAATTATGTGGAATACGTTATAAACTAGAATTTGATGTATCACATTGTTATATCACGGATACAAATAATGATTTGATCCTAAAGGGAACTAGGAAAAATAATATATATATTTGCATGGTAGAAGAAACAAGCCCCTTTAATACTTGTTTGGTTTCTAACCATAGTGAAACATCACTTTGGCATAGAAGGCTTGGTCATGTAAATGTCAAGCTAATCCAAACCATAGTATCAAAGGAACTTGTTAGGAATCTTCCCAAGATCAAATATGCTAAAGATGACTTTTGTGATGCATGTCAAAAGGGAAAACAAACCAAAGTACCTCATAAGTTGAAAAATATTGTTTCCTCATCTAGACCTTCCGAATTGTTACACTTGGACTTATTTGGTCCTATTAATGTATCTAGCATGAATGGTAAGTCCTATACCTTTGTTATAGTCGATTACTACTCTAGGTATACTTGGACACTTTTTCTTAGAAATAAAAATGATGCCTTTGATGACTTTGTGTCCTTGTGTAAAATGTTACAAAATAAAAAAGGTTTTTCAGTAATCTCTATGAGGAGTGATCATGGAGGAGAGTTTGACAAGATACATCAATTTGATGAATATTGCAACAAGTATGGTATAGACTATAACTTTTCTGCTCCTAGAACACTCTATTGTGGTCAAGAATCTGTGATGAGTTGAATGTCGATCCTGCATAAGCATAAAAGGTAGAGGCCCAGAGGTGGCTCTTGGATTAGTCCTCCGACACCCAAGTCAGAGGCCCGTGCAACAATGTTTTTAGAAGAGTTATGGCATGAGTGTGTTGACTTACCTGGTTCTATCTTACGGATCTCCTCTTATAGGATTCTTCCCTCTAGAGTCCCAGTAGGAAACGTCCTCCTACTCTTCGAGACTAGCGATTTTGGAGGACTCCATCCTTCATGTTCCCTTTCCTACCTGGGGATAGTCAGCTACCTGAAGGAGAGTGGGTAAAGGCCAGGTATGACGAGCTCAATTTCCTCAATGAAAGGCGTATGAAAGCCATAGATAATCTAAAGAAATATCAACTGAGATTGGCCAGGGCCTTTAACAAGAATGTGAAGCCTCGCCACATGGAAGATGGTGAACTTGTTCTGCACGAATAAAGAGCTCCAATTCATGACCCAAGAGGAAAATTCAGGCCCAACTGGAGTGGCCCATTCACTGTCAAAGAAATTCTACCAGGCAAAGCTATGAAACTCATAGACCACAACGGCAAAGAAATACCTAGACTGGTTAACATAGATCAACTTAAGAAATATTATGTTTGAAAGGGTGAATGTCCTGAACTACGTCAGACCTAATTCCTTTTGAGGGATACGTAGGCAACTTGACATGTGCAAGTGCGGTCCTAACCATCTAAAGGCAATAAATTGGTTCCTAAATTAATAATCATAGTATCTTAAAAGATTATCATAGATTGCATCCCCCAAGAAGCGTCATTTGGCATGCAAGGCCATTAGGTATCTGTTATTCCCCTACGGTCCATCAATTCTTATCCAGGATTCCATCCCCCAAGAATCACCATTTGGCATGCAAGGCTATTAGGTATCTGTCGTTCACCTATGGTCCGCCAAACTCTTATCCAGGATTCCATCCCCTAAAAGAAAATCGTCACCCGGCACTAGTTTATCAAGGCCGGTTTATTCCTTATCCTTGGTTAGCCAAAAAAAAAAAAAAGAGAGCTTGATGCAACAGTGGTAAAGGCTTGTTTGAGTCATTAGCCAATGAGTAATGCTTTGATAAATCATCATATCTCTTATGTTTGTGATGGTTTCAGGAAAAGCCATGAGCTCGTTAGATGAGATGTTGAGGAAATGGACCTTGGACATGAACATGAGGGTGCTAGGATTGTTGGAATCCATGAATGTGTCATTTCTTGGTCAGATTGGGTGTGTGAAATTGCATCACCAATTACTCCGGCAGATGCCTCAACACTGGGATGCCAATCTGCATGTATTTCAGTTTGGATTAGTAGAGATCTGCCCAACTCTTGAAGAATTCCGAGTTTATGTTATCTCCACCCAAAGGCAGGATGTTCCAACCACCTTTGAAGAAAGATTATTCAGAGGAAATTCAAGACTTCTTCGGATGGAAAGAAGAGGAAATGAAGTAATTCGTCAGGTATGGGAAGATCGACATTCTGAAAGTGGCCCAGATCTTTGTCCAATATCTACCAATGGGAGGAATCCATCAACAGAGATCATAAGATGCTTATTTACTTTGCATGATAGCTCGTTATGTTCTGCACTGCCCATTTTGGTTAAGGTGGTAAAACAATTGAAGAAAGGATGTGACATCATCCCTGCGGTTCTTGCAAAAACATTCAAGGGATTCGATGACATAAGCCATGGCCATAGATTTTGACTAGATCATTATCAAGGGAATCCTGCTATTTTTTAGATTTGGTTCTTTGAGAAACTGAAGTTAACCAAGCCATTAAAAGGAGGCCCACTCAAAGCTCTTTGCTACCAGGATAAGAGGGAAGTTCCATAATTCAACCTTATCACTGACTGGGAGAAGTACCTGCAAGAAAAGACTGTGCAAGATATCGCGTGGAGGTGCCCAGGGGGGCCACAAGAAGATTTTTCTGTTGAAGACCCTTGGCTACAATTACGTCAGGTTGATGGGGTTGACTCACACATCATTTTACCTATGTACATCAGCCAACAATATGGGCTCGAGGTGATGGACCCAGAGGAGTTGGTGGACTTTCACCCACCTCAAGAGTTGTCTCCCCACCTTGTTACCTATCTATCCTATCTATGGTAGGAAAATTGTTCCCCTTTCTATGTAATTCACTTGGTAATAGAATAAGGAAATATTTGGATTTTTGTGTTATCCCGATTATTCTAATTGTGACTTGAGTTGTGGAATTGATTATGCCTAAACATTTTAAACCAAAAAAAAAAAAAAAAGATTTTCTTTGTGCCAAAGGTAGATTCTCATTCATAAGATGCTAAAATTAACAAATAAAGGGGAGGAAAAAAGAAAAAGAAAAAAAAAATATACACATGTGTTTACACTTGCAGGAACTATAGGAACAGGTCTTTAGGGAGTAAGGTCATCATCTAAACCATACTCTGAATCACCCTCATAGAATACCGGGGAACTCAAGGGTGCTAGTCCAGTCTACTTCAGCCTCTGTGTTATACCGTTGGACCATCAGGACCAAAAGGGGTGCATACTGTCTCCTTCTCCAGGAAGGCTATTTAGTCCCTATCCCAATCAAGAAATGAGTCATCCCATACTCCGTCAGCCAAACTCTCAATCTCGTCTGCAGGGATTATCTTTGGGTAGTGCATAGTGGGTGGAGGAAGACTGTGAGAGAAGCATGACTCAACATCCAACCACTGGGGTACTACTCTCTCTCTCAGATACCAGACGTGGCCCTATATGCCCCAAAAAAGGACCCGGTTCTCGGATAAGTGTCTAGCCAATACAACTCTTTCAAAATGTGGAAATATGAGGCATTGGAATGGTCTCCAAGTGACCTACAAATCCAAGGAAAAGTAAGTACAACACAAGATAAAAGGAATTTCAGTGTCAAATGTGGCATACCTCAGTGAGATCATTCAAAAGAGAATGAGCGGTGGTCCCCGGAGGATGGCACCGAGCCCTGAGCACCTGATTGTCTCCCCATCTTGTGGCTATGGGGAAGAAAAATGCCTGAGGATCCCTCATTCTGGGAGCTATAATCCCCAAGTGCTCAAAGCACCAAGGCTGTTGTAAGAGATTAAAGTAAGGAAGTGTAATCCAAATGAATGAAAGGAAATAGGTACAAGAAGGAAAATTACCTGGAGGATGAAACCCGCTCCCTTGAGACCTCGATTTCCAAATGACAATAGGTTTATGGTCCATAAGAGATATGCGTAGGCGGCCCCTCTCCAATCCCAAGAATCTACCTCCCCAAGATTTCGGAAGAAGAGTACCAGGCGAATGTCTACTCCCCCTCGGAGGTCACTAAAAAGGCATTGACTTGCAGTAAAAACAAGAAAGAATGGGCCACCTGTGCCATGTTGCCTAGGTTCACCCACAGGCTGATTTTCCACCATCGTGCACTGGTCACCCCTAGATGGATTTGTGTCTGGTCAACTGCAATGGTAAGGCCTGTCAATGGAATGAGTTTATATGAGATAGTATGATTACACGATGCCACCGTGTCTCATTCCACGAGCCACTATGCACTCATTTTCAAGTCGACTATGACATCTAATCTAGCATGCAAATCATGTCCAAATGAGATTCCTCCATCACATACATCAAGACATAATGAATATTCAAATATAAAATAGAGCATTGCATATTATGTAAATGCACATTCAATGCGTGATATGGCATACGTGATGTCTAGTCTACACACAAGTTACATGGTGACATGGCTAGACTAACACATGTTAAGTGATGTATAAACACTTTGAAATTAAATCAAAGTCCACTCGCCACTTACCTGTATAAGTACGTGGTGTTTGCACCCGATACATAGGAGATCCGATGTGTGGGTATACGTATAATGAGTGTAACCTATCATAAACGTAATGATTTATCATTTCACTATTTTGGGGTTAAAATCATCATGATTGAACACTCAAATCAGGTTTAGAATCATAAATGGGGGTTGACCATCTAATTTGGGCTCATTCTGGGTATTCTGGCATGATAGGTGGGTTTGGGACTGATGAGCACAATAATGTGTGAAATCTTATGGATATAAGTGTACATTTTGCCCCACTTGGATAGTACTACTTTTATTTTTCTTGTTTTTTTTTTTCAGTTTCCAAGTCTACAAGAGAAAGTGCTTAAAGTGAATCAAGAACCAGTCCAAAGGTGGGACCCACTTATTGGTACCACATCCTCTCTCCTTGCCACCTCACAAGATCTTGAAGATGCTATGCAGAGATTCCTTTCTAATTTAATCAAGATTGTAAGATATTGGTTAATATTGCAAGGAAGGAATAGAATTTGTTAATTTTGGAAACAGATTCTCTCTTTCCTCACACAATATCTCAGAGAATGAGGACTTTTACCAAGATTTTATTTTATTTTATTTTCTTTCTTTTCTTAAAGAAGACTTGTAGAAGGAAGGAAGCAAGACAAAAGCCCTATAAAAGCCCCTTCCTCCCCCCTCCTATTTATTATTATTCTCCTTAGTTTACTTTCTAGTTTATGCTTAGTTTTCTTCTTTCTCTCCCTCTCTCACTCTCTTTCTTTTTAGTTCTTCTTTATTTTTGCTTTAATCACTTTTGTAATAGTTTTTTATGTCAATTAATGCAAGCACTGTTTTATTCTTATTCAGCCTTTTATGTTTATAATCTATGCAATTAAGTTGTAATTTTTAAATCTATAGTTCTAGGCTTAGATCTAGGTGACACGATCACGAGCTGTGGAGCAATTTTTTTTCAAGTTCAGTTTTTTTTTTTTTTTTTTTTTTTTTTTTTTTTTTTTTTTTTT
>NC_056563.1:4860159-4872567 GCF_013358625.1 Macadamia integrifolia | reverse complement strand
TGTTTTCTCTAGTACTAGAAATTTCAGATTTAGTTTATTCCAGATCTGGTTTTTAGTACTGGTAGTATCTCAAATCACCCAAGCTTTCAAGTTCAAGCATTGATTCAAGTAAGTAGGCTCCTTCAGTAATGTTCTCTCCCCCCTCATTCCCTCTTCTGACTACCCTTTCTTTCTTAATTTAGGATTTTAATTTTAGTCATTACATTATAGCTATCCCTTTCCCCCAAGGTTCATGGCTAGTGTATGTGTTGGCTTTGCCCCTCCTAGCCATAGAACCATCAATTTATTGCTTTTATTTTAATTGTCTCCCTTTCCCTAAAGCCAAGTAGAGTAACCCTTGTAAGAGTGACTCTCTGGTCAAGTAGGGAAGCTCATATTATGATGCATCCCTCGGGCTAAGTAGAGAAACCTACTTGTGAGTCTCTCTAGCTTTATCCCCTTTCTTTTACTTTATTTTTATTTCAGCATTTTTTTTCTTTATTTATTTATTTTTTTTAATTACGTGGGTTGTTTATTTTTAGTTATTTATTTATTTAATTTTAATTGCATGGCTTGCGTCTTTAAATTCTTAGATGATGAATGGTTAGGACATTATTTTAGATACATATGTTTAGGATGGTAATTAGAATTAGATCACAACCATTAATCAGTTCACTTTCGCATTATCAAAAGAAAAAAAAAAATAAAGTGGTTGCTCTCCCTGTGTTCGACCCGTAGCTACACTGATCAGTATGCTTGCGGTTACATTTAAAATAAAAAACAGGGACCATGACAGGCGGGTTTGAGACCCAACGGATTTATACATGCCGGTTACACCAGAGACTCAAAACTGAGTTCTGGGCACATAGGTGGGTCTAAGACCCCAAACAGGTGGGTCTGAGACCCGCCGGTGTTACACCCCCAGTCATAAAACAAAACTTTGCCATCATCTTCCCATCTTCTCTCCGGCTTGGGGAACTTGTTTGGGATAGATCCGGCAAGACCAATCCCTCATTTAAGGTCCACTCACTCATCCATAATCTAGATCTATGATCAAATCAAAAGAAAAATGGGGGATTCTTACCTCTTTCCTCAAGAACACCAATGAAATCCCAATTTCATTCCTTTAGCTCAAGAACTCTCAAAAACTCTAGATCTTCACCAACACTCCTTCCAAATCCTTCAAAATCATTGTACACACCTTCCATTAGACCTTAGATTCGATTACCCAAGTAGGATTAGCAGGATCCAAGTGGATTTTTTCCCCAAAAATCAAAAGAGGGTTTAAGAAAGCGGTTTTCCTAAGAATCCTTGGAATTTGTACAATATCTATCTCAAATCAAAGATCTCGATGAGTTGATCATCATTCTGGCCTCAAAATGCCAAAACCCGGCCCTGGTGAAGCTCTATGGTCGATTCCCTTCTTCTTTCTTCTTCTTCCTTTTCCTTTCTTCTTTCTCTCTCTCTTCTTTGCTTTCTCCCACCGACCAACTAGCATTAGTGAGGGAGGAAAGCAATAAATATCTCCCTTTTATACCTGGACCCCCAAAATATCTTTTAGTCATAGGTGGGTGTCTCTCAGTTGGGTATATCTCAGGTGGGTATATCTCAAGTGGTTATCTAAGGTGGGTATACCTCAGCTGGGTATCTCAGCTGGGTATATCCCAGGTGGGTATCTCAGCTAGGTATATCTCAGGTGGGTATCTCAGCTAGGTATATCTCATGTGGGTATCTCAGGTGGGTGTCGTAGCCCCCCAGTGTCTTATCTTTCAGTCATCCCATTTGTTAGTGTTCCACTTGGGCTTCAATAAGAATCAATTCCCACGCATAATTAAATTACGTAGGCACCCATAAATACTAGTACGTATCTTTACTCCTTGTACATGGCCTTGTGGTGCATGCAAGTGCAAGGCTTGGGTGCACACATTACACTTGGTACCCACTCGGTCATGTAGGGCCAACCCGAGTTCGAGGTCACTCTTGTAACCATATTCTATATGGTACTTGCATCGGTTCTCTATAATTCAACTCCTGTATGATCAAACCAAGTTAATACGGGTAATTAGACCAGGTTTAAAAAGTAAGGTATCACATTACCCCCCCTTTTTGAAAATTTTGTCCTCAAAATTGTAGTACCTGGTTATCCGAAAAGATGAGGATACAAGGATTGAATATTATCCTCTTTCTCCCAAGATGCCTCTTCAATCGGGTGGTTAGCCCATTAAATCTTCACAAAATCGATAAAGCGGTTACGAAGAGTTTTCACTTTCTGATCTAAGATCTCAGCCGGATGTTCTTCATATGTCATATCAGCTTCTAAGTATTCTGGTTCCATAGGTAGCACGTGGGATGGATCATGAACGTACCACTTTAACATGGATACATGGAATACATTGTGAACACTACTAAGGGAAGGTGGTAATGCCATGTATGCTACCGCCCCAACTCGCTTCAAAATCTCAAATGGCCTAATATATCTCGGACTTAACTTGCCTCTCTTGTGGAATCTGCGCGGACCTTTGGTAAGAGATATTTTGAAGAACACTTTCTCTCCCTCTTGGAATTCCATTTCCTTCCTACGACTATCTGTATAGCTCTTTTGACGTGATTGGGCTGCTTGAATTCTTTCTCTAATGACATCGACTTTATCGTATGTCATCTGAATCATCTCTGGTCCAAGCATTCGGCGTTCACCTACTTCAACCCAGTATAGTGGAGTTTTGCACTTTCTACCATATAATGCTTCATATGGATCCATCCCAATTGTAGCTTGGTAGCTGTTGTTGTAAGCAAATTCCATAAGATGCAAATACTCCTTCCAACTGCCACTCATTTCTATAGCACAGGCTCGGAGCATGTCTTTTAATATTTGTATGGTCCGCTCGGACAACCCATTTGTCTATGGATGGAATGCTGTACTCAGGTTCAATTGTGATCCCAAGGCTTGCTTGAAGCTCTTCCAGAATCTAGAGGTAAACCTTAGGTCTCTGTCTGATACAATGCTCACTAGTACACCATGTAAGCATACAACATTATCTATGTAAAGCTATGCTAGCTTATCCACGGAGTAATTGGTCCTGATCAGAATGAAGTGAGCTGTCTTAGTAAGCCTGTCAACTATCACCCAAATTGCATCCATTCCCTTGGGTGTACATTGTCACACCCCGCCTCCACTCACCTGAAGGCTGGCGACATGGACACGCACACATGTCCACCATCCATCTAGGATCCACGATCCAGTACTTTAAGTTCATAAGATTATGAAATGAATTCTAAAATCACATACTTATAATATAAACAAAATATATATCAACTGGTGATTTCTATTGATATTTACCATATTTACACAAAAGAATGTTTTCACATCTTAATCATAATTACAGTTATGCCCCCATAGGGCTACATCTATTAAGTACAAAAAGAATAAAAAATAGAAGATGATACTCCCATCCTCAGAGTGCTCCAAATGCTCAATCATCGCACATGCATCCATCCTCGTGCGCAACCAGCTCCTCATCCTAGAGGTCCCCTCCGTAGAGAGCCAGGACCTCGATTACAGTTTCCAATGGATTTCCTCAATCAACATCTAAAAAGGGGCAACAATAGGGGGTGAGCTTCCACAAAGCCCAGTGAGGGTAACACACACAAGCAATCATGACAATCTAAGAAAATGCAATAGTATGAATATTTATGCCTGACCACATCAATATGAATGCAATTATGTGAGTGCAATGACATGATCCATTTATTATCAAGCAATTCTAAGCAATAATTTATAAGTCCAAAGGGGGTATAAGTGCTACTGCAACGTAGGTGTTATCCCCAGTCATGAATGTATGTTATCAGTCCCCAGGGATACTAGCTAGTTGCGAGTTAGGAGCGTGTCAATTCTAGAACCACATCGTTACCCGGCAAACCCGTAATAATAACCCTCCCATGATACCACTACGTCGAATCCAACATCGCATGTAAGGTATACCCATCACCGAATCAAACATCGCGTGAGGGTTTGTCACAACGCTGGCATCTTCGCACCTCAGTCACCGAAAATTGTCCCCAACCACGGATCGTCGGACGAGAGGATTAGCCAATATGTAAACTCCTATTGGCAAGGGTTGTAGCAGCAGGGTGGTTATCCTAGCCCAATGCATTCTAATATGCCATAACATAATTCAATCACACTCACACACACCTTGAGCATGCAGTGCCGCCGGCACCAACCATTGGCCACCCTACACCCCAGTCACACACACACACTCACCCTGAGCATGCAGTGCCACCGGCACCAACCGTTGGCCACCCTGCACCCCAGTCACACACACACACTCACCCTGAGCATGCAGTGCCGCCGGCACCAGCTGTTGGCCACCCTATACCCCAGTCACACACACACACTCACCTTGAGCATGCAGTGCCGCCGGCACCAACTGTTGGCCACCCTGCACCCCAGTCACACACCCACACGCACACATACACCCTGAGCATATAGTGCCGCCGGCACCAACTGTTGGCCACCCTGCACCCCAGTCACACACACACACGCACACATGCACAATCATAATCCACATTCTCATACCACATCAACACCAGATATAAGGAATAATATAACAATATGCAAAATGATAAATTCATTCACATATGCATTATGATGTAAGCATTCCATAAAAACACACAAAATCCCCTCACCTCGTGTTCTAGATGGCGGTAGATAGTTGAATGGTTTCATGTTGCGTGTCCCCGTCACTTCTCGGTTTCACTCCTAGGATACATAGTGTTTTTAGGTTATTCGGTTATTCATAGAGGAGTGGAACACTTAGACTCGTGCCCCAATTAAAAGGATTAAAAATTAACTTTAAAATGGTTCACCGATGGATGGTCATCCGCCGGTGAGTTCACCGGTGGATGAATCCGAACGGAATGCACATCCTGTAATATTTTCACCGGTGGATGGTTCTTGCCTTCACCGGCTGGCCAGTGACCATCCGCCGGTGAAGGTAAAATTGGGGTTTTCTTGCCCAGATCAGCCCTATTGGCCCTGTGGCCCCTGTGTATGGTGGTGGAAAACGTATTTTTCAGTGGGGTGTCATTTTCCAACTCCATTCCCCTTTCTCCTTCTTTTGTATAGTTTACAAATTGGGTTTTGTGATTTTAATGTTGGTTTTTCATGTAGGGTATCCTCACACACTTCACTTAGTTTAGGTTTAGTGAAATTAGTGAGTGGATCAACATAGGGTTTCAAGATACACCCAATTTTCTCAATACACAAGTCTAGGTTAGGATACATTGGGGAAGACTTAGGTTGATCTCATGGAATGGTCATTAATGGCTCATGAGATCACTCTCACACACCATACCTAGGTTTAATTCCATTTTCCCCAACTTAGGATTAGGTTAGGATGTTAGGTCATAGAGGATTTGTTCAAATTCCCAAATCCTAGGGTTTTGGGTAGGGATTTCATAGGGATTTGTCCTTAGACCCAAGGTTGAGTGAACAACCTTGCCAATGTAGGTCTCTTACTCTAATTTTCCTCTCCCATTATGTAGTATTTATGGTTGGGTAGGTGGAATTTGGTTGGGTCTCCATTACTCCCAATAAAGAGTGAAATGGGAAGGAGAGAGAGATAGATAGATAGAGATTTATGTGTGTGTGGAGAGATGAGCATATGGGCTTACCTCAAGAATGGAGCCCTAGCCTTACACCTTCCTTCCTCTCCTTCTCCTTCTCCTTCTTTTTCTTCTTCTTTCTCCCTTTCCTTCTTTCTATTTGGGTAGGAGAAGAAATGTATGGTAAGAGCTCTATTTATAGCCACTTAAGTCCCACTAAGGGCTGTTTGGGGAATTAACGGGTTTTTACCCAATACCGGGTTATTCCATTATTCGACACTAACGGGCCCACTTTAGGGTGTCCGGATACGTTCATCTATTCCCCAATAGGTTGTACCAACTATTGGGGGTGGTTTGATGTGCACGGGTGCGAAGATCTGGGTCCCATGGCAAATTAACCCATTTTCGGCCAGTATTCTCACCGGAGGGTGTTCACCGGTGGATGGAGCATCCACCGGTGACCCTCAGCCGGTGAAGGCTGAATTGGTCACTTTGTATGGCGATTTCTCCTCTGTTTGAGTGGGGCCTTCTCTAAGGTTTCTAGTGTGTGTGAGGTTCAATTGACCTTTCCCTTCGGGTCCGGAATCCCTTCCAATTACTTAAGCATGGGTAGCAGGTGCAAGTGGGGTCACCCTTCCTTCCTCGGTAAAAGACGAATGCAACCCAGTGCTCACTGGTACTGGTGTCCTCCAGCATCGCACCTGAACATTAAATAGGAAGTTTTAGGGTTCGGGTATAACACTCCCCCCTCCTTATAAGAAATTTCGTCCCCGAAATTTGACATACCTGGTGATCCAAACAACTGAGGATATTTCTTCTTCATTTCCTCCTCACGTTCCCAAGACGCTTCTTGTCTGGAGTGATTCCTCCACTTGACTAGTACATAAGAAATAGTCTGATTGCGGAGAATGTGGTCTCTCCGGTCAATGATTTCTTTTGGCTGTTCTACATACTTCCAATCAGCGTCAAGTTCCAAGGGTAAATGTGTCAAAATATGAGTTGGATCGGAAACGTACTTCCTGAGCATGGAAACATGAAACACATTATGAGCTCCTTCTAATTTGGGTGGCACAGTGACCCGGTAAGCTACTATTCCGACTCGACCCAATATTTCATAAGGTCCCATGTATCGAGTACTTAGCTTTCCCTTCTTGCCAAACCTCTTCACTCCTCTCATTGGGGATACTTTTAGAAAAAATTTATCGCCCACCTCAAACTCTAGGTGCTTTCGTCTGACATCCGCATAGTTTTTCTGTCTTGATTGAGCCGCCTTAATTCTCTCCCTGATTACATCCACTTTCTCACAAGTTGCTTAGATCAGTTCCGGGCCTAGGATCCTCCTTTCTCCAACTTCATCCCAATACAAAGGCATTCTGCATTTCTTACCATACTGGGCTTCATAAGGTGCCATGCCTATAGTAGCCTGGTAGCTATTGTTGTAGGAGAACTCTATGAGTGACAAGTTCTCATCCCAACTATAGCTCATATCCAATACACAAGCCTGCAACATATCCTCTAGGGTCTGTATAGTCCTCTCTGACTGCCCATCTGTCTGTGGATGGAATGCCGTGCTGAAATTCAGTTGTGTCCCCATTGCTGTCTGTAGACATTTCCAGAAGTTGGAGGTGAATCTGGCATCGCGGTCAGAGACAATGCTTGCTGGTACCCCGTGTAATCAGACAATATTGTCAATATACAGTGGAGCCAACTTTTCCATGGAGTAAGTAATCGTCATAGGGATGAAGTGGGCCACCTTGGTCAGTCGGTCTACAATTACCCAGATGGTGTCATTCCCTTTCTGAGTATGTGTCAGTCCTGTGACAAAATCCATGGTAATGTTTTCCCATTTCCATTCTGGTACGGGTAGGGGTTGCAATAAGCCATGTGGCCTTTGCCTTTCTGCTTTGATCTATTGACAATTCAAGCATCTGGCTACATGGGTGGCTACGTCAGTTTTCATGCCACACCACCAATAGGACTTCTTCAAATCCTTGTACATTTTTGTACTACCTGGATGGATGGAGTAGGGTGAACTGTGAGCTTCTTTCAATATTAATTCCCTCATCTCTTCATCCTTTGGTACGGAAAGTCTATCTTTGAACTTGAGGACCCCATCTTCAGTCAACTTGAAATTTAAATCTTTTTGTCTTCCTTCTTTGATATCGCTTACTATTTTCTGAAGATCCTCATCTAGTACTTAAGAGACTTGGATTTGCTCCACTAACGATGGTTGTATCATAAGTGCGGCCAAGGTCACTGTCGCCTCATTCGTTAGTAGTTCCAAATCCATTCTTCTAGCTTCCTCAATCAATTGTTCATTCATAGTCAAGGCTGCTAGGGATAGAGTCTGAGACTTCCTGCTCAATGCATCAGCCACTATGTTGGCCTTCCCCGGATGGTAATGGATGGTGCAGTCATAATCCTTCATCAGCTCCAACCATCTCTTTGTCTCATATTCATCTCCTTTTGGGTGAAAAATTATTTCAAACTCTTATGATCGCTGTAGATCTCACTCTTTTCCCTATATAAATAATGCTGCCAGATCTTTAAAGCAAAAATGACCGCTGCTAACTCCAAGTCATGAGTGGGGTAATTCTTTTCATAGTCCTTCAGCTGTCGAGATATATATGCTACAACCTTGCCATTTTGCATCAACACACAGCCTAAGCCCAACTTGGATGCATCACTATATACTACCATTCCAGCATTGCCTTCCGGAATAGTGAGTACTGGAGCTGTTATTAATTTTCGCTTCAATTCCTGGAAACTTTCTTCACATTCCTTAGACCATTCAAATTTCACTCCCTTCCGTGTTAGTCGAGTCATAGGTCCAGAAATGCGTGAGAAATTTTCGATGAACCTTCTGTAGTACCCTGCTAACCCCAAGAAACTACGAATTTCACCTACATTCTTAGGTGCCTCCCATTCTACCACAACCTTTACCTTTCCAATAACAACTTCAATGCCCTTCTCTGAGATAACATGCCCCAAGAAATGCACTTATGTAAGCCAAAACTCGCATTTACTGAATTTTGCATACAACTGCTTCTCTCTCAATCTCTAAAGGGCAAATCTCAAATGGGTAGCATGTTCCTCCCGGCTCCTCGAATAGATCAAAATGTCGTCAATGAACACAATGACAAAGTTGTCTAACATATCGTGGAATACTCTATTCATCAATTCCATGAACACTGCAGGGGCATTGGTTAGTCCAAAGGGCATAACTAGGAACTCATAGTGTCCATAACGGGTCCTGAATGTTGTCTTCCTGATGTCGCCCTCTCTGATCTTGAGTTGATGATAACCAGATCTAAGGTCAATTTTTGAGAAAGTGGTTGCACCTTGCAATTGATCAAAGAGATCATTGATTCTAGGCAACGGATACCTATTCTTGATAGTTAGCTTATTGAGTTCCCTGTAGTCTATGCACATTCTCATACTCCCATCCTTCTTCCTAACAAAGAGTACCTGTAATACCCTACTTCTTAAACCCGGTCTGATTACACGGTTGACCCGGTTTAACCATACAGGACCCGAACCGGAGAGGGTTAAGGCGGGTTCCTTATGGATCATGATGGCAAGGGTGACTTTGAACACCGGCTGGCCAGAGAAGTCCGAGTTAGTGCCAGAGGAGATGGGTGTACCCAAGCCATGTACATGCACATATCATAAGGCCATGTACGGATAAAGCAAGTATGTAGCCGTATCTTAAAGCGCATACGTATAATATACCTTATGCCGAGAGTGAGATTCGTGCTGAGAGTCGAATTCCATCAAAATCCCACTCGTTGGCCAATTTTCAGCCCTCACGTGGGCGGTCACAGGTGGGCGCATCCGCCCACCTGAGTGACCCACCCATGTGGTTACTAGTGGTTTTAAGAAAGTATAAATAGCATTATTTTGTGTTTTTCAATATCTCATTTATTACATTTAGAAGTTGGTGAGAAGATTAAAGAGGAGAGAGAAAAGAAGGGAGAAAAGAGAACGTAGAAGAAGAAAGGGGAAGGAAGAGGAGGAAGGAAAGGATTTAAGTGGCGCCAAGGTTTGATCTTCCCATTCCGACGCTGGAAGAGTGATCCCCAACACAATATCTACGATTGGAGGTGAGCAAAGGCTATGTTTCTTAAACTTTCACCAAACCCAAGTAAAACCCTTGATTTGGGTAGAGTTCCTTGAGATCTTGTAAATCCCACTTGAGATGATGAATCTAAGGTTTGATAGATGGTCTATGTATTGATTTTGAAGGATTTGAAGAAGTGTTTACAAGGTTGGAGAAGCATTGGTGATTTCTTGAGCTAAGAAGTGATTTTGGGGTTTTGAAAGAGTTCTTGAGCAAAGAAGGTAAGATGGCTTCTCGATTCTTAAATTTAACTTAGATCTAGGTTAGAATCATCTTATGAGACCTTGAATGTGTGAAAAATGGGTTTGGAAAAGCCCCATTTGATTTCCCCAAAGGTTGGGGAAGGTTTCAGGGAAAATGGCATTTTTTCGCCGAGACTGGTGGGCCGAGACCGGTGGGCCAAATGGCCCACCTGAGGGCACCCACCTGAGAGGGCAGGCCCTCGGCTAGGACTGGTGGATTGGACCAGAGGGCCGATCGGTGGGCCGACCCGCCCGCCTGAGAAGATAGGTGGGCCGTGATAGGTGGGCTGTCCGACCCACCCGAGAGGCTCCCAACGTGATTTTTACGTCCGAATGGACCCAAAACGGACGTGCGACCTTATTTTATGATTCTAAACATGATTTTATCATCAAATCTTATTATTTTTGACCCCAAAGTGGTGAAATGCTAACCCCATTTACTTATGATAGGTTCACCAAAATTTACGCTTCTCGCACCGGATCTCACCCGTACCGGGCACGAGTCTTTGTACACAAAAGGTAAGTGGAGAGAGGACGTTTGATCTTATGTTAAGGCTTGTTTGGCATTCATCTAATTGTATCTAGACTAGCCATGTCATCATGCAAATGCTATGTAGCTTAGCCATCCTCATATTTTTATGCCATGCGTGTTGTGTTTATTTTCTCAATGTCAAATGGTGATGTGCTTATGTGATGAATGTTGACATCATTGTGCATAATGCATTAATAGACTAGATGCTGTAGTCTGCTTGAAAACGAGTGCAATGGTGGCCCGTGGAATGCGAAGCGATGGCACTATGCAATCGTACTATGTCATATAGGAGCATACGGTTTAAGATTATCATCTTCCCGTGCTACGACCCTTCCCAACAGGGGTTGAGGTGTTGGGTTACCATTTGGGGGGAAGCAGTGGTCGCAGTTGTCGGGTCACTGTGGCGGTTAGACATACGCCCGGCTAGTCATTAGGACAGTCGACAATCTCGGTGGTATATTCAAGAGGGCCAATCGTACTGCTTTTAAATTACTGGAGTCAGCATCTTTAATTTCTGTCATTTACTTTATGTTGAGAGCCGATGGTCGGCATGTTTTACTTTTTCGAGTGCTCACGGTGGGCCTTCTCCGACAGCCCTATGGGCGTATCGTGGGATGGAGTTCGCGGCTCGTACTCAGAGTATATGTGCACTGTGGTTGTAGTAGCACTAAACCAAAGACTTAGTAATGTTGTTTAGGTGGATGTGATTAAAAAGGAATTGCATAGCATGTAGTGCATATGGTTGTGATTTGTTGTGTGGACTGCTGTGTGGTCTTTCTTTTCACTTACTGAGCTAGTGAGCTCATCCTACGTGTGCACCTCTTTTAGATGATTTTGCAGGTCATCAACCTGAAGAGCACGGGTCGGGCCCCACAGTTAAATTCCTTGAAGAGGATTAGTGGGTCCCCGAGGAATTAGAGCATGGCATGGATTGCTCATGCGAGGGCTGTGCTGCGGGACCGCAGTTTTGATATCGAGCTGAGTTTTACTATTGATACTAAGCTGAACTTTACTTTTGATACCGAGCTGAGCTTTACCTTTTGATACCGAGCTGAGATTTACTTTTTGATATCGAGCTGAGCTCTACTTTTGATATCGAGCTGAGCTGTACCCTTTGTGTTTTTTATGATGATCCCTTTTGTGTACTTGATATGTAAATTGTATTCTTTTGTGTAAATATCTTGCCTGTGGGCCTACATGTACTTAACTATGTATTACAATTTGGGTATCAAATATAATGGAAATATTTACAGGTAAATTAAGTCTTCCGCTGAACTGATGAACACTTTCTTAGTTGTGTGTATGCTGTGGGTGGATACTGTATCAGATGATCCTGGCAGGTTTGGGTTAATCGGTGTTAACCCGGTCACTGGCCCGGTTCTGTGTGAACGGGGTGTGACAACGGTGGTATCAGAGCGTGATGCTCTATTCCACTCACAGCATACCATTAGACCCCATAGAATCTATAATAGGAAATGGGATTGGGTTAATGAAAAAAAAAAAAAAAAACTTTAAGGAGTTAAAAGCCAAAGGAAGAAAGTAATAAAATGTTTGCATTTAGTTATTGCATTCATGGCATGCATGAGAGAAAATGAAAGATTAATTAATTGATGTTATAACCCATCGAGTACGAGTTTAACGAAATTTCGGCAGCATAACGGTGCAAAACGAGATTTTAAAATTTTTTTCACACAAACACCTGATAAACAACATATATATAATATCAATGATAAAAATTAACAAAAGACATCACAACTAAACATACAAATTCACCACAAACCACCATCAAAACACATCAACCCACAAATGACAAGTGGTGAATTCATATGTGGAGTACTTGTGTGGTTTTGTGGTGATGTATTTGGCTATCTGTGCTCTTTGTTATATTTATTATCTGTCGTTTATCAGGTATTTGTGTAAAATCTTTGGAA